>NC_133652.1:58871134-59171134 GCF_009905375.1 Apium graveolens
AAACAAAACTGATGTCAAAAAAATACAATGTACATCAGTTTTAGACAAACAACTGATGTTAAAAACTAACATGTTCAAGTCTAAATGATACATAGACATCACTTCATTCTAGAAAACACTGATGTCTATACGCTAAATTAGACATCACCTTTCATTAAAGAAACAAATGTTTAATATGTCATTTTACATCACCTCTGTCAAAATTATCGATGTTTTTGTGACAAAAAACATAGCTCAATATATGTTTAATATGTTTTAATAGGTGTAATTTAGTTATTAAATAATTTTGTTATAGCATTTTTTGTAAAAAATCATCACATAGACATCAGTATTTTTTACTAAAATCGATGTTTTTATGACAATAAATATAGCTCATGATATGTTTAACATATTTAATTAGGTGTAATTTAGTTATTAAATAATTTATTTATAGCATTTTATGTAAATAATCAACACATAGACATCTGTTTTTTAACTAAAATCGATGTCTAATCGAGTATAGATATCGGGTATTCACCGATGTCTAGAATAGACATCACCGACATCAACATCGGTTGGGAAACAGCATAGACATCGGCCAAAAAACGATGTCTATGGACTTTTTTCTTGTAGTGGGATTGGATCTCCGGACGTATGAACGATATATTGATCAGGAATCTTTATTAACATTTCACCAGTGTCTGGACTTGGAGAAATATTGGTTTTTTTGCCATCACCGACAGCAAGCTGCCACTTGCTAAAGTCCGCAATGGTTTTGTTCTCCAAATCACTATTTCCTGCATTAAGCCGTATGTTTGCTTCAATAAAAATACTTCACAGGATTCCCAAAGCTTCGATTTATTGAGGGTAGAGCAGACAACTTCAGCCCTTGACGCTTTTGGAATGATAGGAAGTATCTGCCTAAAATCTCCACAAAAAACAATGGTTATACCACCAAATGGCTTTTTAGCTCTGCTTTTATCAATAGCAGACATAATATTTCTCAAGGATCGATCAACGAGTTCAAAAGCATGACGATGTTGCATAGGAGCCTCGTCCCAAATTATTAAATCAGTTCGCTGAAGTAGCTCAGAAATATCAGTCCCGTGTCTTAAACTGGCAGAACAATTTTCATCAAGCTTGAGTGGAATGTGAAAGCGGGAGTGTGCGGTTCTTCCACCAGGAAGCAACACAACATCTATACCATATGAGGCAACCAGGAAGCACAATCATATGCTCTGATCGTAATCGACAACACAGTGTCTGCCACAAGAAAGTCTTTCCACATCCTCCACTTCCGTAAACAAAGAAAACACCACCTTTTTCTGGTTGATATTATCAAGAATGGAATCATAGACTATCTTATGTTCATCATTGAGAAGACTATGATTTTTTGTGTGGATTCTCTTGATTTCTTCTATATCATAGGATGTTTCCTCAAGAATTAGTCTATTCTCAGAGTTGGAAAAAAAGTATCTCTGGGATATGGCATATCTGGGAAGTTTCTAAGGTTTTTACTAATATCGTTCAACAATTTCTCTATCTCTACAATAAAATTAATAAAACTTGATAACATTAATCCAAATATGGAACATGTAATATGTACAAAGCACTATTAACAGCTCATACCTGTAAGAGGGTAATTCTGGATCTCAATATCTCATAGACAAAGGTTTGGATTCCCAGTGAGATGTCGCCTCACAAGAAGAATATCATCTGACATGCATCCCCAATGAGCTTCCCAAAGGCTACGCGGATGAGAAACTGGACTGTATACTAAAATGTTGACAAACATGGCACGTAATTATGGAGGCATGGATGTATGCGAATTTTCACCTATAGCTTCGTGCCATTGCTAGTCGTTTTGGAGGATACCTAGCGCGACACAGGCTTCGTGAAAGGAGTTATAAACATGGCCGTTGACTGTCTTCAAATCATCAAAACATACAACACCTTTAATCATGAGCAGGAGCATGCAGAGATATAATAGTTCACCGCTAGATGAATGTACTTCAGCAAGCCTACCGATGACATCACCTCTTTTCATCTATTTCCAGATACCAGATTGTGGATGCCATGTAAACTTGCTTGGACATTCTGAATAGGTTAAATTTGGGGCCTCTGCATATGTTTTATTTGCATCAAACCATGCTTCTAATTTGCTTTTATTTATTCCAGCATTGTCGAAAACTTCTTGTAGATTTTGTGAGCCTTTAAACGATACATGCTTGTCATTCGGTAGATGTACTGGCAATCGTTCAACGGAAGGCCACCGGGAATGGATGTCAAAACAAAATATCCTCCATGATGCTTCAGATGCACAAACATATCTTCCATCCAAGTATTGCTTGACTTCATCAAGCGGCCGTTTCTCAGGAGTGATTATGGTTGTGCACCCTTTTTTGTTATTTGTTTTTTTCCTCAGACACATGGTAGCGGTATCATGTCCTTTTAAAAAATATTTAAACAGATATTTCAATGATCTGGACCTGTTACAAATCTCCAAATTTGTGTGACATTGAAATTTTATTAAAGATCTCGATTGTAGGGGACAACATAACGATTATCCAGGTCAATTCCCTTTTTCTTTACGGTAATTCCAGTTTTCCTCCTCTTATAGATGGGAAAACCACAATTATCAAAGTATGTGTAAGAATTATACCTGTTAAAAAGGAAATAACGATGATTCAATTTAATTAAAATAAATCTAAAAGGAATGTTTTACTAAAAGGTGAAAAATTAAATGTTGTATTCTTCCAGCAGTTTTTGGAAAATTAATTTAATGTAAAAGATCTCAGAATTACCTTTTAGGAAAATGTTTAATACAACGGCCTTTAACCATACACAGAGAATTGACACAGTTAGTGCCACATGGTCCGTGGATCATGTAATTGTTGAGAGCTTCGTAATCAACTGGATCAATACTTGGGTCAGGAATTTCTGCAGAAACCATTTTATCTATTTGTTCAGTTGTTTTGGGACGCTCGTTTGGATGCAACCATATTAACATGTGAGCATATGGCAATCCACGCTTTTGAAACTCTATGACGTGCATTACTGTAATATGAAATTGATAAAAATAATTAAATAAACCCTTACATACATGTCATATTAAATTTAAATCATAAGCAATTTGTTAGAGGAAGAAATCCTGAAAATAGCATACCTCTAATACAACGTCCAAAGCAGTTCTTATTTTTTATTTGATCAAGAAGTTGGTCAACTTTCATTTTAAATACACTTGCAACGACGTCGGGTGCGTCAACAATATCAACACCAGGTAGAAATTTTAACATTCTCTGAATTTCAGGCCATTTTGTGTTAGTGGTCATCGTAAGGAACAATGATGGGTGTCCAAGTGTTCGACAAATTGCCATTGCGTCCTTGAAATACTGGTTCATGTATCTTTTACTGCCAGTGAAGGAGGCTGGTAAAACTGTTGCCTTACCGACATTTTCAGGATTGCTGTCACCCTTATTTAGTGCATCTCGTATGTTGTGGTATATATCAGAACGAATTATAGTCTGGTGACCTCTGATCCAGTCAAGTCTGTATTGCTCAATCATAGTAAATGCGTCAACAACATATTACTGCCTTAAATGACCTCCCAGATGTGGAGTAAAGCCTGAATATACATGAGACAATTTCGGGAGAAAATTAGAATGGTAGAATTAATTCATATATAAGTTTTCAAATTTAGGTCATGATTTTGAACATACCTTCCGAAGGCCGTATCATGAGTTTATAATTGTAATATTCTTTCATCGTGATGAACTCTCTCTCCCCTTTTTTATCCGGATCTTCATCTTCGGTATTCTGACATTGTTTCTGATTTTTTTGATTTGGTCTGTTTAAAGGGATTTGACGGTAATATCCGATGTCTCCATGAGGAAAAAGAATAGGATACTGAAGCTGCATAAACCGTTGATCCGTTTCAAAAATTCTCTCCAATCCATTGGTTCTCGAATGGATTATTGTATCCCTGCATCCTTTAGCATACTCGTCAGTGACAATCAACCCGGCAACTTCATTCGATGGACCAAAATGGTTAGG
Organism: Apium graveolens; assembly: GCF_009905375.1. Lineage (NCBI taxonomy): Eukaryota > Viridiplantae > Streptophyta > Magnoliopsida > Apiales > Apiaceae > Apium > Apium graveolens. The sequence goes on from NC_133652.1 coordinate 58,875,167, forward strand.
TCGACCAGATGCGGAAGACGAAGATATTAGAACCAATCTAAATTCATCAACTATATTCTGACTAATTCTTTCACGTGCCATACGAAAACCTTTGACCAAACGATTATGTTTATCCAACATTTCTAACAATGACTCAACGATTTCTTCATCCACGACATTTATTCTGTTATGTACTTCGTCTTCAGTGTCATATATGTAGAATTGACAGAATTTGGGGTTCTCACCATAAAGTGGTACAAAGCTTCCCATACTGTGGTAATTTACACCTTTTACCTTGAAGCAGTAAGGAGCACCGCCACGATTGATACTACGATCAATTTGACCTCCGGTGGAAGACATGGCAAATATACAGTTGTACATTCTAATATTTTCCTTGAAATGCCTAAAATGGGATCCACCAGTAAGGAGTGAATCGAGAGGCTCGGGAGGTTGCTTTTCTTTCTCAAGAATTATCTGACCATTTTTACAACAAAGAGAGAAAGTTGGAGGCTTTTTGGTCGCTTTTTTATTTTTTCTTTCATGATTCCACATGATGGCCTGACACTTTGAACAAATTCTATTAGGATCACCGACATCGGGGTACTCACTCCACTTAGTAACAGTATTATCAAAATCATGTACATCAGCATCGTCACAATCACCTACAAATTTTAAAATTATTATGACTGTGGAACATCAGAGTAATTAAGAATGAAACTGAATTTAAGTTCATGCCGGTAGATATACAATCACTATCGCTGCTGTCACAATCTTCAACATTGTTAAATTTTCCTAATAAGTTCTTAGAACCTGAACTTTCTCCTTGCTCATAATAACTTTTTATAGAAGATGTATCATATGTTGAAGAACCTGGACTAATTTTACCACAAGTTTTTTGGATTGTTGTTTTACATCGATATCACTGCTGGAACCTAAAGTTACTTGTGGTCGTTTAAATATAGTGGATGCGGGCAGTGCAAAAGTGACAGCACTCTTGGCACTTTGAGTATTTTTTGGAGCTGCAATATTTTGTTGTTCTCCTGCTACAACAATAATATTGTTAATAAGATCAACTACTACTATCTTTATTTGCATAAATAGTAAGCATCTCTAATATACAATTTTGATTTTGAAACGCACCTTCAAATCCCATGGGTCATAATTTATGAACGCATGGAGTATCAGGAGTTGCGCATGTTTCTCCATTTATCTGTACACCTACATGGTTGACCAAAAATTTATCAAATTGTGTGATGAATTTAACAATTTGAAAATTGTATTTTGTCAATATAGCAATAAGAGAACCATAGACAACCGTAATAAAAAATAACGTGATATTTGAGAACAATATGAACGTGAAGTGTTTCCAGGTTGGGTGTATGGAGAATTATCGAGTAATTCTCTGTCACGCGGACTCTTTCCGCACTGCCTATTTTTTCTTTTACCTCGAGAAAAACATAACCAATTCAGCCAATATCATATAAAATTAAACACAAATTTTTCCAACTATGAGTGAAGTAAAATGTGCCTGATGTTTGAGAAGCATGTGAAGGTGATGCAGTTCCCACAGGCTTGTGCACAATGCTTTCACTAACAGTTGGATCATCCGTCAGTGTACTCAGGAATATTTTGTGTTCCTTAAAACTGCAGTTCTTTCGACGCACCCTCATTTGTTTTTTTTTTCCTGTAATTTCCAATAAAGACATTTATATTATCAAACAGGATTCTTTAGTAAAAAAAAATAACTGACCATACTTATTATTGTTTACCAGGTTGTTTCAGGTTTGGTTTTGCATTTGGTTTAGTATTGAGGCAACATCCGTCAGTACCTAATTTCTCAAAACTGAATTGGAAATTAATGTCAACCTGAACTTCATGGAGAGTTGACATTAACATCTGTCCGCTGGCTAATCTATCCTTATCAGTGGATTAGTAATTACCGACAACTGAAACATGCATAATCAAAAGATATATTAAAATTAAGAATATTGTAGTTATAAATGTAAACTTGGGAATTTACCAGCCTTTTTCGTGTCAAGAGTGCGCAGTGACTGTTTGCCTAAATCTTCCAAACACAGTGGAAAATCTTCGGAGATTTGTTGCTTACATAGTTCTACGTTAATATCTTGCAGCTCTGTGTGTTTAAGATACATATTTTCAATTCCACTGAATGCTGAACATGGTATTGTGTAAAAATAACATGAGTATTACATTAAGAAGCAAACAAAAATATGTCAAAGTGGACCGCAGTATACGAGAGACCTTGACTATGTTCAATACTTGATCGGTTGAGAGATGATATACTTGACGGAATTATTGGACTCTGATTATCATTGCGACTATCTGACAATGCATGTCCAATCAAAATTATTGGATAAGATCCGGGTTTAACTAAAGCAAAGAATAGAGAAAAACTTATTTTCAATTCCACCGAATGTTGATCATGGTATTGTGTAAACACAACATTAGTACTACATTAAGAAGCAAACAAAAACCATTCAAAGTGGCCGAACCTGCAGACTGTAAATTCTGACTAAATTCTGATATTCGAGAATTAGTCATGTCTGTAAGAATGGAATCTACATTCCAGCCACGGACGCGATGTTTTTTTTCTGATTGGACAAAAAATGAAAAATCATTACCAAATACAAAACAAAAAGTGTAATAATGAGACATGTTCATCAGATTTCATACCTTGATTACCTGAGGTGTGCGATGCATTCAAAATATATTTTCAGTATTACGACCACGAACACGTTTGGATCCTACCATTAGTGATTAACGTACATAATGTATAATCCTGTGAATCGCATGACAAAATAACAGATAATAATCCAACAACAAATTAGAAACTGGTGATAAGCAATACCTTGAAATTCCATGATTATGATAACGTTTCAGCGCCAAGATTCCGTTTTCAGCGAGAGAGAGAGGGAGAAAGAGAGTGAGAGAGAAAGAGAGAGTATGGAGGAAGAGTGAAAGAGTGATGTAACAGAATGAGCAAATCATGCATGATTTGTTTTTTATTAAATTATTTTCCATAGATAGGCTGATTTTGAAATTCAAAAATAGGTAATTAGTAATTAAGATGGGTCAATTAAAGTTAATTGGATAGTCGATAGATATGGCAAAATATATAGGATTTGGGTCATGGGTAAATTTATTTACCCATGGGTAAATTAGGGAGTAGTTATTAAGATATATAGATGTTAGTCAACAGTAATTAAAGCAACACTTGTTTTGAAGAACAGAGTATTAATTAAATCTATAACCCTTATTATAATCGAAACCCCCCTGTTTAAACTATACCTTGGTGGGGAGGCTTACAATGTAAATGACCTAGAGAGCAAACCAAACCTCTGATTTTGCAAAGAAGTGGTGCCAGATTGATCAAAGTCTAATGCAAATTTATATAAATGAAACGATCATTACAAAAAGTCAAAAACTACGGCGATAATTATACAAGTGTGAACAGTTAAACAATTTACTTCATAAATATTGTATACTATGTTAGTGAACAGTTATTGATTAAATACTTTAGAGATAACATGACATATATGAATGAAAATGTCACAATAATGTTTAGTTGATAAACATGAATTATGTGTGGAACCAAAATAAAATGTGAAAAATGAGAAGGTCTAGTGAAATTAGATAAAAATAAAATTTCTTATGCGGTCTAAATTGTGAAGTAAATGTTTATGTTGCTAGACCATTCCCTGCTAGAACTTTAATCATTTTAATATTTCTTATACAAAACATTTTTTGTACAAATTGATCTAGCAAATCACAACACACAATGCGACATTTCAAATAACCGGGTCATACTTTTTTACATATAATAAACTATAACAACCTTAAATTGTAGAGTTAATAAAAAAATATATTAAAAATTCAAAATAAATATAAAATTAAAAGTAAAAATTATAGTTTATTTTTTTATAGTGTGAGTATATATATACAAATATTTATAACGTGTGTAATAATTATATATATATCAAAATATGATTTAACTTTAAGATGTTAAAGATGAAATAATTAGATAGAAAGACTAAAAAACTATTACTATTTTTTAAAAAGTGCTAAAATCGATTTAACACTTGATTCAGTTTTTTTTTAAAATCATTTATTTTTTTGTAATATTTCCAATTTAATATTATTTTATTTAAAATTTTATATGTATTATCTCCGTTTTACCCCTAGTCAACGGTTACTTAATGGTCAAAATTGACAGAAAGTTGACTAAGGGGTGGTTATTGTAAAAGTATAGAAATCTAACAGATGCATTTTGCATATAATTAAAGTTCTTAACCTCCATTAAGTTAAACTGAAGGGATACAAAGTGAAATTAAGTCTAAATTATATGACAATAACAGCACATACTCAAAAAAAGTACACCTTTCTTACTTAACATTTGTTTATTTTATCTACACAATAGTAACACATTGCATGACATTTATTTATTTTACAATCCTCTAAAAGATGTGTAGCTAGACATGTCACACCAACACAATTTACCTTATTGTCATATTAATTTTAAAAGATGTGTAGCTAGACATGTCACACCAACACAATCTACCTTATTGTCATATTAATTTACCTTATTGTCTACATTTCCATTGAATGCAAAATTACGATGTATCTGTGTATTGCAATTTGTTCTATGAAGTGATTAGTGTGTGCTCAACAAACTTGCTGCTTCATCCTCTTCATCTCTTGCTGTTTACAAATGTATTAAACATATTAATCTATTAGGCATTAGTCAACAAGAGAACTATAAATAAACATACAGATTAGTTTGAAGAAACAAAGTTGTAGCCACGGTCTTGCATACCATTTTTTGTTGCAGGCGTGCCTTCTCTGCTTTTAGCGCGTGCAGTTGGGCTTCTAAATCACGAGTATACGCCTAACCAACCAGAAATTATGTAAAATAACTTTAGAAACAGACTTGTTCTAGACCTTTTCCAGACCATGGTTTAAATCTAAAATATTTAAATTGGGAAACGTAATACTTAAATAGAGAAAAACCAATTTTTTTTACAACCCCTTCACAAAGCATTATTTCGGGTGAAGGACAAGTTTAGACTATTTCTATATAAAATTAACAAAAATGACCATTTTCTGAAATGTTGATCAACTTTAGCCGATGAGATACCACCTGAGTATCCCATATATGATAGCCAATTACCAGTGGAGTATTCAATCGGCTAAAATTGGCCATTTTTCAGAATGATTATTTTGGTTAATTTTTTTTAAAAAATCCGATATTTTTATCAGTTTTCCATTACTTTGCATCTTCTATGTTATTCTTTAGGGTAAATTTATTTCAGTGAAAACAGAGCGTACCTCTCTCCTAGCCCTTGATCTGGTGGCAGATTCTCTGTTTTTGATCACGTGACGCTGCTGCTTTCTCGACACCTCTTTGGATGCCGGATGACTGGACTTTTCCGCTAAATTGACATTTATATCAAGATTATTCACACTGTCGGAATTGTTTCCCCCGATACTGTCAGAGGAAACTGGAGTATCGGCTGACCCCTGCCTAAATCCACCTTCACGTGGTTGGTATCCACTATGTTTTCTTGCAATTGCAGCTGATGCTGCATCTTTGTCGCTTTTTTCCAGCAGTGTCTGATAAGCTGGCACATTTCTACCCCCTCCTGAAGCAATGACAGGCCTGACCATACAACCAGGTGTCCCAGATCCAACTGTTGTATTATTGTTGTTCTGGTATGACACACATGACTGCTGCAGAGGAGAAGAATAATCAGGTGCCCGCACCACACCAGCCATGATAAGAAAATCCTCGAGGTTCATCTCTTCGTTTGAAGGGATGAACTGTGGATTAATATTGGCTGTGGCTGCAGCTGTGGGGACTGTGGCAGCTCCCATGGGGGCAGCAGCGCCGAGGGCAATATCGGGGCTGGGGAGAAGTGTTTGTTCAAAAGCTTGAATTTCTTCTTCTGTCCAAACGTTGTTAAGGAGTTCATCTATGTTCATTGATCCAGAGATTCCAGTGTCATCAGAGAATGTGTGTTGAAACACATTAAGGAGGGACAAGATTGACCTTTGGCGATCTAGTGATGGGAGGACATGGCTGTCAGGATGTTGTGGGTTTGTTGAATGAACAGATGAGTCAATTTCTCCTCGCAATAGAAAGTCTGAGTTGTCTGTCCTCACCATTCTGGGAGAGATATCATCAGAACGTAATCTGTATCTGCAGTGTCAAAAGGAAAGTAAAGCTGAGCAATTACTTTAAGGATAATAGATATGTACAACTAGCATAAGCAAATTCAGATGCACTGAAAATACAAAGACCACTAATCTACCATGGATTATGTACAGTAGTGGGGAGGCTTCCATTGTGAGTGTCTTACATTTCAAATTGGAATTCAAGGATTATAATAAAAATAACTACTAGGTTGGGGAGAGAGCAAACCAAACCTCTGAATTTGCAAAAAGACTGACCAAGTTAATTTGCAAGACTGATTAAAGTTGAATGCGGATTCATAGAGATGAGATGATCACTATAAAATGCAAAAAATTAATGCGGGAGTTCAATCGTGGACGACTAAACCGTTTGCTTCATATATATTTTATACCATCTGAGGCTATACTTATTTATTATATGCTTTAGAGATAGCATCCGCATAGATAAAGTGAAACTGCCGCGTTGACGTTCGGTTGATAAACATGACTTGTATAAAGAACTGAAATAAAGCGTGGAAAGTGACGAGGCTTGTTTGCTTTTTTGCGAAGGTAAGCAGAGGTTTACCGAAGTTAGATATAAACAAAATTCCTTTGTAGTTTGTAGGAATGATAATCATTTCGTATCGTGTACTTTCGTATGCATAATATTTTTCGCCAAATAAGAAAATCCACTAAATTGTTTTTTTTCGGGTTTTTAACCGATCGAATTGCCCGTAACGATTTTTTTCAGTCCGGTTAACCGTTTATCGATTTTGATTTTTTTACAGTTTTTTTCTCACCCCTACTAATTTGTGAATTAAAATTTTATATTGCTAGTACGGATCATGCTAAAACTTTGATTTTCGGTAGGGAGGCTTTCAATGTGAATGACTGAAATTACAAATTTGAATTGAAGGATTATAATGAAAATAATTGTGGCGAGAGAAAACCAAACCTCCAATTTCGGAAAGAACTGTCCAAGTTAATTATTTGCTAGACAAATCAGAGTCGAATGCTGATTATATAAACTAAAACCTCCATAAATTAATAGAGTTGGGACCGAGAATTTATTAATTTAGAATTATTTTAATTTAGAGAGGTATTACTTAATTGTAAATTAATATTAATTAATTTAAAGATTGATTTTAATATTAAAAAAATTATATTTAAATTATATAAATTAAATAGAATTATGTCATCCCGAGTTTCTAAAAATTATAACTTATTATTGTATCATATACTATTTTAGGCGATAGTTATTTATTATATACTTTAGAGATAGCATGACATAAATGAGTGAAACCGCCTCAATGACGTTTAGTCGATATACATGGATTGTATATTGAAAAAATAGTGTTAAAGTGAGGTGCGTTCGCTTTCATGCAAAGATTAGTAGAAGTCTCTCGAATTCAGATATAAACAAAATTCCTTTATAGTTTGTATACAGGACAATTGTTTTGTGTTCTGTACTTTCGTATCACTGTATTTGTAACAACCCGCATTTTCGGACTATTAAATCTAAAATCGAAACTAATACAAAAATACAATGATTAATCCAAAATTCTATTACAAAGGTACTATTACGAGTCAATTTATTCCAAAACTTAGGTCCACGAACTCCAATGCTATCCAAATCGAATCTCACACCGAACCTGAAATTGTAAGTAATGAACTATACAGCCCAGCAAGAACAAATTGACTAACTATTTAACTGAAAAATAATGGGTGTTTTAATAAAACGTTTTTTCTCAAAACAATAATAAATTTGTAAAATATTTTCTAAAATAAATTCAACCCAAAGTTTTATATTTTAAAATTCCAAATTTAAATCAGAATAAAGAAGATTTTATAACAGATTAGAACATAGTAAAATGAAACGAAACAATAATTTTTTAAATTCCACAGTCTTGATCTACGACCACACTTGTCAGTAGTCGGCATCTAATTCATATTCTTATTCTTTATACCACACTTTGCCAGTGGTTGATATCTAAAATTCAATAATTATGCGCCCTTATTAGGTATCTAAAGTTGCACACTTGTGCGCCTACTAAGGGTATCTAAGACTAGTTCACTATAGCGTAAATTACGAACGGGTTCAAAAATGTAGAGACTGGATTTCAAAAGATTCTCGTATCTTATTTCTTATACAGTTCAAAACAGAATTCTTATATCTTATACGAAATTCGAAAATCAGAGTATCAAAACTTTTCCGAAAATAAAAGTAAGTCAAAAAGTCCTTACCTCAAAACCTGGTCAGATCCGAATATTGCATTTTTGACCCTCTAAACGACGTTTTCTTGAGAAACATGAAACACGAAAGTTGTAGAGAACGCAAAAACCTTTCCGAAAAGTTCATAATCAATGAATTCTTACTTATGATGAATTAAATATGAATTTTATAAGACTGCTGATTTATGAGAGAAAAAGACCTACGAATTTTAATAATTAAAACGAGTAAGACGAATATGGTGTATTTATAACGATATAAAATCCTGTTTCTTAACCACCAAGTTATCCGTATTAAAATCTGATCCAAATTTTAGACCCATTAATCTAACCCAATTTTATATCCTAGTCATAATCTAATTTTAATACCTTTTTCTACTATTCTATTATTAATCAAATTCTAAAAATTACAAGATATTGCAGTATCAAACACATAATATGGTTTATTGCTGAAATTAGACCTGACAATTCGTTCATTTCGTATACTTGCATGTCGCGTACTTTCTTGTTTCGTGCACGTAATGCCAAACCAAAACCCAAACCATCAAAGATTCGCTTCATTTCGTTTCATTTACCTTCATTTCGTCTATGTTTCGCTTCACGTTCTTGTAATATTTGAATAAAATAGAAATACTAATAAATAAATAAAAATATTTAAATATGAAATTTTTACTGGTAGAGTTTTAAATCAATATGTCATAAAGAATCAATTGTGGTCAAGTCTAGTGAAACTTAAAATTTGAAACTATTTTCTATTTAACTTATGTAAATATTATATTTAAAATATGAATTCATAAAATTTAAATATTATTTATTTCGTGTATCTTCATTTCGTGTCGTGTACTTCAAGGTAGACAATAAATTCATGTGTATAATTTTGTGAACCACAAAGGTCAGCCCAAACTCATTATTTTCGTGTCTTGTACGGAATTGCCCACTAAATAATTGAACCAAATGTAGGGTGTTTTTACACTTCTACTCATCCCATCCTTTTAAACATCATACTCATAGAGCATACTCAACTAAATGCTTAATTGGTTAAGCTAGGATGGTCATAACCTTAACTAATACTAATGCTATCAAAAACACTTATTTACATTAGAATGAAGAATTGAGACATTAAATTGCATTTCAATTTCTTTCCACTTGTTAGTTACAAACTAATACACTAAGCATAAATTTAAAATTAAATCACATTGTAAAAAATTGGAATGATGGCTAGCAGGCAAGAACAATACGAGATAAATATAATTATATATAAGAATGCATGCATATGGATTAATGATGTTAGAATAGGCCTTGAATCGGTATATACCCTGAACGCTGGGACTTCGGAGGTCTTGCTTTTTTTTAGTTTTTTTTCTCACCCCTACTAAATTTTGAACTAAATTTTTATGTTGTTAATACGGATCACGCTAAAACTTTGATCTTCAGTTGGGAAGCTTTCAATGTGAATGACTCACATTTCAAATTTGAATTGAAGGATTGTAATAAAAATAACTGTTAGGTTAGGGAGAGAGCAAATCAAACCTCTGATTTTGCAAAGAACTGGCCAATTTAATTATTTTCCAAACAGATCAAAGTTGAATGCTGATTTATATACTGTAAAACCTATATAAATTAATATAGTTAGAACAAAGAAATTTTATTAATTTAGAGAGGTATTAATTAATCATAAATTAATAACTATTGATTTAGTAGGAGTTTTTAATACAAAAAATTACATTTTAATTATACAAATTAATCATAATTATATTATCTAGAAATTCTAAAAGTTATTATTTTATTATTTTATCAAAATTGATCTTTTTTTGAACTGCTCCAAGTCAGGACCGGAGAAAATTATTATTTTAGAGAGAATATTAATTTATTAAGGTTTTAGTGTAGATGAAGTGGTCACTACGGAATATCAAAAAATGCTGCAACAATTACTCAGTTGTGGACGACTAAATCGCATGCTTCATAAATATCGTATACTATCTTTGATGATAGTTATTTTTTATATATTTTATAGATAGATTGACATAAAAGCAGTGAAATGGCCTCAACGACGTTTAGTCGGTAAACATGAATTGTATATGGAACCAAAATAAAGTGTGAAAAGTGATGCGCCTTAGTTTTTGTGCAAAGATTAAGAGAAGTCTCCCGAAGGCATATATAAACAAAATTTCTTAATGGTTTGTAGACATGAAAATCATTTCGTGTACTTTCGTATTAGCTGTATCGAACACATAATATGGCTTGTTACTGAAACTAGACGTGACAATTCATTCGTTTCATATACTTTTGTATCGTGTACTTTCGTGTTTCGTGTAGATAATGCCAAATCAAATCCCAACCCATTAAAGATTTATTCCGTTTCGTGTTCGTGTACCTTTATTTCGTTTAAGTTTCCTGTCGTGTTCATGTAAATTTTGAATAAAATAGAAATTAAGATAAATAAATAAAAATATTTAAATATTAAATTTTTACTAGTCGAGTTTTTAAATTAATATGGCATAAATAATCAATTTTGGTCAAAACTTGTGAAAATTAAATTTAAAACTATTTTGTATTTATTTTATGTAAATATTATATTCAAAAAATTATTTAAAAACATGTATTTATGTAATTTTAAATAGGTATTCACTTTGTGTATTTTCGTTTCGTGTCGTGTACCTAAAGGTAAACTCATAACGGATTATAAATTTATGTGTATAATATGTTCATATACTTTGATGTTCCTGAACCACAAATTGCCAACTCTACCTCAAATATTTGAACCAAATGTAGGGTCTTTTATACCTCTACATGTCCCATCTTTTTACACATATACTCGTTGAGCACACTCAACTAAATGCTTAATTGGTTAAGCTTTAGAACTTTGACTGAGAATAATGCTATCAATAGAACTGAGTCACATTAGAATAAAGAAGTTGGACATTAAATTGCATTTCAATTTCTCTCCACTTGTTAGTTACAAACAAATACCGTGAAACATAAATTTAAAATTAAATCACATTGTAAAATGAAGAATGCATGTATATAAATTAATAAAATACTAATTAGCAAATCATCATCATCCGATAGTAGAATATATTTAAATCATCATCCCAAAAATTGAAATATTTTGACTCTAAAATATATTTAAATTGTTAGACATTTTCGTTAAATTAACACATATATTAAAGAAGTAGAATATGAAACTGCCGATAGTAGTAGGTTGTAATGGATAAATGCGACGAAGGCACGACCGGAGATATCAGATAGTAGCTAAGTTATCTGTAAGAAAAGTGGGCCCAATTTGATTTATCTTGTGACAACGACATTTTGGTACAAAAAGGACGACATTTTGGTAAAAAAGGTATAGGATAATTTAATTAGCGAAAAAAGGTACAAGAGAAGTTGAGTAGGAATATGTCACACGTCGGCATCGCCAGCAACATTCTTATCTTGTTCGTATAGAATTTTTTTTTATTCACCTATAAATAAATTATTTTTCAGATTTTATTTCTTCATATAAATTGTTTATAATAATTAAATCTATATTATTATGGAGTAGCATGTGTTGTAAGTTTGTAACAATAGGAATGAAACAAAAAGCAAAATCGTGAGGGCCACATCAACTAAATCTTTTCACTAGGTTCTACAGAAGTTTTTCAAAAATATTTATAATAAATTTTGAACTGCGTGAGTTCAAGAAATGATATGAAAGTGAAAACAAAATTTTCTAAATTCGTCAATGATCAATTGACTATACATTCTATAACTTAAAGTTTATTATTGTAAGATTGGACAGGGACCAGAGCTGACCGAAAAATTGTGTTGATGAATATAATAGTTTAATTTTTATTCGATTATATATTATAATACTATGATTTTATTACTTACGCATAAACAAAATTATTATTTTATTTTATTGAAGAAGTGCTATTGAGCCCTGATCTTAAACACAACTATAAATATATAAGATGTAATATTTAAAATTACTATTCACTCAAATTATATTGTGCGCAGTGAAATGTTAAGATCCGAACAAAATTATTAATATTATTATTTAATTACTTATGTATAGACAAAATTATTGTTTATTTTGGAAGAAGTGTTGGTCATCTTAAACACACTTGTGAATATTTTATAAGTATAATAATAAAAAACTTTCATTCACTCAATTTACAAACGTGCGATGTGAATGGTTATCAAACTGCAACGTAAAATTTCTTTGAATTGCAAATTCTATTATACATGTACGAGGTAAAATTTCATTGTATTGCAAATCCTATTTTTTGAAATGTGAAATTAATTGCGTAAATTATACTCGTTGAAATCTGAACAATACTTCATGATATACAAATTATATTTTAAGCATCTTACACCAAAATCAAATGGAAGGATTTAACATTAATTTAAAGACAATGACTTTAAAGATTTAAATAAATTTGGATATCACTTTATCAAATTGATATAACTAAAGTATTTGCAAAACCAAGCAAAACCTCTTATCAAAGTCTAATGGTATATGAATGAAAATGTCGCTACTAAAGGTGGCTGTCTAAACCATCTGCTTCCTAATTATCGTATATTATCTTAGACGATAGTTATTTATTATATACTTTGGAGATAACATGACGCAAATTTAGCAAAACTATCAAAATGACGTTTAGTTGATAAACATGAATTATATATGAAACCAACATAAAGTGCAGAAAGTGAGGCGGCGTATCTTGTTTGCGTACAAAGGTTAGTATAGGCAAGTTAAATATATAAACAAAATTCCTTTATAATTTCTAGACATGATAATTATTTCATATCTTGTACCATTGTTAAAAAACGATAGAGAATGACATGAAAATTTAGAGCATACAATAGTACCTTTATTATGTAACATTTATTTATATTACAATTCACACAATGTAAGAGATTTGCAGTGTACACATTCTACCTCATTGTTATTTTAATTTCATAACAGAAATGTACTGAAAAAATATCCAAACGAGCACCAATTGAAATACAACTACATGCTTCCTCTGTTCACGCAAAACTGCGTAACAATGACATAATCGAAATATAAAATACGACATTGTGCTATAGCAGTCTATAGGGGCGAAATAGATTTTATTAGGGGAGTATTGGTGTCGTCCTTGCTTAGTACAAACAGCTCCAGCTCCTTTTCAGTCCTTTCCCATCGTTTTTTTCCTTGTGAGCTTTCATGAACTCCTCCATGTACTGAAGGAAAACATTTTCATTGTCCGCAAAATTACAATGTATGTGTATACTGCAATTTGTTATATGAAGTGATTAGTGTATGGTCAACATACCTTCTGCTTCATCCTCTTTGTCGCTATTTGCTTACGTATGCATTAATCAATAAGAGAAGTAAAATAATTATACCAATTTGTTTTATAGAACCAAAGTTGTAGCCGGAGTCTTACTTGCCAAAACATGTTGTAGTCCTGCATTCTCTTCTTTTATAACCTGTAGTTCTGCTTCCAAATCACATTTATGAGCCTTGCCAATATGAAATTATGAAAACAAACATTTAAAATAGACTTGGCCTAGCCCTTTTAAATACCGCGGTTTTAATATAAACATTTCTTATTTATATGAACATTTCTGTTGGAGTTAATCTTGAATATTTGATTACCTTATTTAGTCCAGCTGTTTGTTTAAGTAATTGATTTGGTCATTATGATTCAGAGAGATTTTAGGAGTGCCAGCAAATAATGATAGGAGTGGAGTAATATTAAGAAGGTGGTGTGATTCTGTTTTCCTGATCTGTTGCCATAATGTGTGGTGTTTATTTTCTTTATAAGCTTTGTTTTCCTGTTCAATAAAATATTGAGAAAGAGTTGTTGCTCGAAGTACTTTGTCTTATGTTTAGTTTTACATATTTACTCATCTGGTGTCAAATAATTACAATATTGTGGTATCAGATCCATATAGGTTGCAGTAGTACGTATGTCAAAAACACAGACAATGGATATGGGAAAGAGCAAGGGAGAATCAATGGGCTTGAGTTACCCAATGTTGACCAGGATGAACTATACCGTTTGGGCAATGAAAATGAAGGTGCTTATACAAGCACATGGTGTTTGGGAGGCGATAGAACAAACAGATCTAAAGGCACAAACTGATCAAAAGGCATGTGCAAAAGAACGGGTTGACAAAGTGGCTCTTGCAATGATCTATCGAAGCATTCCAGAGGAAATGCTACTTTCTCTGTCAGATAAGAAAAAGGCAAAAGATGCTTGGGAAGCATTGAGAATTATGAGTCAAGGCGCAGACAGAGCTAAGGCGGCCAAGGTTCAGACTTTGAAGGCAGAATTCGAGACTCTTAGTATGAAAGAAACGGAGTTATTGGATGATTTCTGTATGAAACTTAATGGACTGGTGACAAACATTCGAGCCCTTGGAGAAGATGTGAAGGAAACTTACGTGATTAAGAAATTGCTTCGTGCAGTCCCACAAAAATTCTTACAAATAGCGTCCACAATGGAACAATTTAGGAATTTTGAAATAATGAAGGTGGAGGAGGTAATTGGTTCACTAAAAGAACATGAAGAAAGAGGGAAGTACAGAAAATGTGAATAGTCAACTGCTACTCACAGAGGAAGAATGGATTACAAAAGAAAAAAATGAAGGTAAATTACTTCTTACCAGGGAAGAATGGCAAAAACGTATGAATCGAGGAAGTGCTGAAGGAAGCCATAAATGAGAGGTCATGGTGGGAGAGATAAGAGCAGGATCACATGCTATAATTGTCATATGTATGGACACTATGTTGTTGAGTGTCGAAGACCAAAGCGTGACAAAGAAGGGAGGCAAGAAGCTCTTATGACAAGGACCGAAGATGATGAATCAGCACTCTTGCTGGCAAGCCATAGAAAAGAATTGATGTTGAACGAAGATAATGTGACACCAAAGCTGTTGACAGATAAGAAGACAAAGAATATAAATTCAAATGTGTGGTACCTAGACAACGGGGCAAGTAATCATATGACGGGGGAGAGAGAAAAATTCATAGAACTAAACGAGAAGATAACAGGAATAGTAAGGTTTGGAGATGGTTCGGTTGTGGAAATCAAGGGAAAGGGACTGATAACCTTTAAGTGTAAAAATGGTGAAGAACGGATGTTACATGAGGTATTTTACATTCCTTCTCTATGTAGTAACATAATTAGTTTGGGTCAACTCTCAGAAGAAGGTAATAAGGTTGTTTTGAAGGGTAACTATCTGTGGGTGTATGAGAAATAAGGGGAATTGCTTATGAAAGTACAAATATCTCCAAATAGATTATATAAACTGATTGTTGAAACCATAAAGTGAAAATGTTTGTTGACCAAGTCAGATGAGGTAACAAATTTGTGGCACACTCATTTAGGACATGTAAATCATATGTCTATGACACTAATACAAAAGCACAAGATGGTATATGGTCTGCCTAATATGTCAATGCCAAAACAAGTTTGTAAAGCGTGTTTGATATCAAAATAGACAAGAAAGGCTTTTCCGCAGAAGTCAAGCTATAGTGCAACAAATGTTCTACAGTTGGTACATGGTGACTTGTGCGGACCTATAGAACCCACTACGCCCGGAGGAAATAAATATTTTTTTCTCTTGGTGGATGATTTTAGTCGGGTAATGTGGGTATACATGCTAAAAAATAAGGACGAGGCGTTTGATGCTTTTAAGAGGTTTAGAGCCAAAGTTGAAGATGGTGGAGAAAAGAAGATAAGAGTTTTTCATAGTGACCGTGGAGGGGAATTTACATCAAATGCATTCAAGGCTTATTGCGAGGACTCATGAATCGAGAGACAGTACACAGCTCCTTATACACCCCAACAAAATGGGGTAATAGAGCGTAGAAACATGACAGTTCTGGAGATGGCACGTTGCTATTTGAAAGAAAAGGAAATGCCATCATTATTCTGGGGTGAGGCTGTTCGACATGCGGTGTATGTGTTGAATCGATTATCAACTCGAGCATTGTCAAGTGAGACACCCAATGAAGCTTGGACGGGCAAAAAACCAAATTTGTGGCATTTACGTATTTTTGGTTGCTTGACTTATATGAAAGTTCCAAGCGTTAATACAAAGAAATTGGATGACAGGAGTATTCAAGTAATTAATCTTGGAAGTGAACCAGGCACCAAGGCGTATAGAGTATATGACCCTGTGGGGAAGCGTATACATGTGAGCAGAGATGTCGTTTTCGAAGAAACAAAGGGATGGTCATGGGCATAACAAGAAAATGATAATTCATGCAATTCAAGTTCATTCTCAGTGCTAGAAATACTTGAGAGAGATGGAAATGAAATTGTTGTCGAAGAACTATCGGATGTTGAAGAAACATGGGGAGATGAAGTCACGATACCTTCGCACACACAAGGAAGGAATGAGAGTAGCACTGAAAGTTCACCATTGTCACAGATGTCAGGGACAAGTTTAAGTTTAGACATATATGATGGGAGCACAGAACCAAGCAAGTTCAGGCCTCTCTCATAGATTTATGCTGATGCGGAAGAAGTAAAA
The DNA here is from genome assembly GCF_009905375.1 of Apium graveolens. Classification (NCBI taxonomy): domain Eukaryota; kingdom Viridiplantae; phylum Streptophyta; class Magnoliopsida; order Apiales; family Apiaceae; genus Apium; species Apium graveolens. The sequence goes on from NC_133652.1 coordinate 58,892,075, forward strand.
ATAAATGAAGAACTACTGATGATAGAAGGTGAAGAACCACATAATTATGAACAAGCTGTAAAAATAAAAGATTAGAGGATAACTATGGATGAAGAAATTAAATCCATAGAAAAAATGGCACTTGGAAATTGACTAAATTACCAGATGGGCACAAGGTAATTGATATGAAGTGGGTTTTTAAACTGAAAAAGGATGCAAGTGGGAAAGTTATGAAACACAAGGCTCGTTTGGTTGTAAAGGGGTATGTACAAGAACACAGAGTCGACTATGATGAAGTTTATGCTCCAGTCACCAGGTTAGAAATAATTCGATTATTGTTGGCATTAGCAGCTAAGAACGACTGGCAAGTCCATCATCTTGATGTGAAGACAGCGTTTCTAAATGGAGACATTAATGAGGAAGTATGCGTTGCACAAACAAAGGGATACATCAAAGAAGGATAGGAAGAATTGGTGTATAAACTTTACAAAGTGTTGTATGGCCTAAAGTAGGCACCACGTGCGTGGTACGCAAAATTAAACAGCTACTTGGAAAATCTTGGATTCAAAAGGTGTCCCTCAGAACATGGTGTGTACACTCGATGAAATAAGGATGAAGTGCTGATAATATGTGTGTATGTCGATGACATACTAGTGACAGGAACTGACTTGTCAAGCATTGAGATTTTTAAGAAGCAGATGAGTCAGGTGTTTGAAATGAGTGATATGGGATCATTGGCATATTACCTGGGAATAGAAGTAAAGCAAGAAGATGGTGTTATCAAATTAAAACAAACGAGCTATGCTAAGAAAATTCTGGCACAAGCAGGTTTGACAGATTGTAATCCAACAAAGTTTCCTATGGATCCTAACGAGCAACTAACGAAGGATGAGAGTGGCAAAAGGGTTGACAGCACCAAGTATAGGAGCTTAGTGGGTGGCTTACGATATCTGGTGCATACCAGACCAGCCATAGCATTTTCAGTAGGGATGGTGAGTAGGCATATGGAGCACCCAACAATGTTACATTTAAATGCAGTGAAGAGGATAATAAGGTATATGAAAGGTACATTGGAGTTGGGTCTTTCTTACTCAAAAACAAGTGGAAACAATATCTTAACAGGTTTTTCAGACAGTGATTTTGCTGGTCATGTTGAGGATAGATGAAGTACAGGGGGAATGGCCTTCTACTTGAATGAAAGTTTGATAACATGGGTCTCTCAGAAGCAAAAATGCGTAGCATTGTCATCCTGCGAGGCGGAATTTATGGCTGCAACTGCAGCAGCATGTCAAAGCATATGGTTGCGGAATATTCTACAACAGGTGACAAATGAGAAGATAGGACCAGTGACTCTTTACATTGACAACAAATCGGCCATAGACCTTGCCAAGAATCCTGTGTTTCATGGACGAAGCAAACACATTGATATTCATTATCATTTCATTCGTCAATGCATTGAGCGTGGTGAAATTGAAGTAAAGCATGTTCCTGGTGAGAGTCAGCGTGCATATATTTTGACAAAAGCTTTGTCAACTATAAAATTTGAGAAAATGAGAAAGCTCCTGGGAGTTAATAATGTTGCAAGTCCAATTCAAGATTAAGGGGGAGAATGTTGGAGTTAATCTTGAATATTTGATTACCTTATTTAGTCCAGCTGTTTGTTTAAGTAATTGACTTGGTCATTATGTTTCAGAGAGATTTTAGGAGTGCCATCAAATAATGATAGGAGTGGAGTAATATTAAGAAGGTGGTGTGATTCTGTTTTCCTGATCTGTTGCCACAATGTGTGGTGTTTATTTTCGTTATAAGCTTTGTTTTTCTGTTCAATAAAATATTGAGAAAGAGTTGTTGCTCGAAGTACTTTGTCTTGTGTTTAGTTTTACATATTTACTCATCTGGTGTCAAATAATTACAATAATTTCTTCTCACATAAAAATTTAAACAAAAGTAAATTTTTCTACAACCACCTAAGTATTAAGTATCACTTTGCATCTTCCACATTATTCATTCACGGTATAATCATTTCACGGGAAATTGACCGTACCTGCCTCCTTGCCCTTGAACTGGCTGTAGATTCTCTGTTTCTAATCATACAGGGCTGCTTCCTTTGTACCACCATCTCCAACTGACCACTGCACATGTCTGCTGCATTACCATACTTGTCAAATTTAAGGGAAACTAAACTAGCAGAACTTCTCATGGTTGGTATCCACTGGCCATTCTTTCTGGCAGTGGCTGATAAACCGGCACATTTCCTCCCCCTCCCGAGGCAGTAACAACTGCACAACCAGGTGTACATGACTGCTGCAGAGGAGGTGAACGATCATGTGCCCGCACCACACCAGCCATAATTAGAAAATCCTCGAGGTTCATCTCTTTCTTTGTTGCCTGATTCTGGACAGAGTTAACTTCCTGAAAATTAGCAGTATCATTCACTGATGATGTTTTTATCTCGCCTTCAGGAAACTATGGATTAGTATTGGCTGTGGCTGCAGCTGTGGGGATTGTGGCTGCTCCCATGGGGGCAGCAGTGCTAAGGGAAATATCGGGGCTTGGGAGAAGTTGTTCAGGAGTTCACCAATGTTCATTGATCCGGAGCTTCCAATGTCATCAGAGAATGTGTGTTGAAACACCTCAAGGAGGAAAAAGATTGATGACGATCTAGGGATGGGAGGGCGTGGCTCTCAAGATATTGTGGGTTTGTCGATTGAAGAGATGATTAAAGACATTCATCATCATATAATTATTGATATAAGCAACGAGGCATGAAACCGAATTAGAGATAAAATAAGATAATAAATATGTACATCTAGTATAAGCAATATTCAGATGCACTAAAAATACAAAGACCACTTATCAACCATGGATTATGTACAGTAGTTGGGAGACTTCTATTGTGAGTGTCCTACATTTCAAATTGGAATTAAAGGATTGTAATAAAAAGAAGTACTAGGTTGGGGAGAGAGCAAACCAAATCTCTGATTTTGCAAAAAGAATGACCAAGTTAATTTACGAGACTGATTAAAGTTGAATGCTGATTCATAGAGATGAAATGGTCACTACAAAATGTAAAAACTTAATGGGCAGTTTAATTATGGACGGCTAAACGTTTGCTTCATAAATATTTTATACTATCTCAGTGTATACTTATTTATTATATGCTTTAGTATCTTCACAGATAAAGTTAAACTGTCGCGTTGACGTTCAGTTGATAAACATGAATTAGTTGATAAACATGAATCGTATATAACGAATAAAAATAAAGCGCGGAAAATGACAAGACTTATTTTGCTTTCATACAAAGGTAAATAGAGGTATACGATAGTTAGATATAAACAAAATTACTTTACAATTTGTAGGCATGATAATCATTTTGTGTCGTTTACTGCACAACAACATTTATTTTAATTAAAATTTTCACAATTATTCATTTTTCTATAATATTGGAGGACACAAAAATAATTTTTTCTTCCGGCCTTAAATATTCTAGGGTCGCCCCGATGCCAAGTACTTTTTAGGGAATATCTTTTTTATATATTTGAAGGAACAAAGAAATATTAAAATATATAGGCATAAAAATTATCTTTGTTAAGAACATGTCTTAAATTATTGTTATATAAAACTATCGAAAAAAATAAAATTCTAGTAGCAACAGAATTAAAAAAAATTAAGGGCACACTTCCTTGTTTTAGGCCTTGTTTGGAATGGGGTTTGAGCAGGTTGGGTTGGGCTAGGCTACGGTAGGTTGGGTTAGACTCGATTGAACCCTTACCTCATTTGGATGTAGTTGCAAAGTTAGTAAGGGTTAAACCCTTGACATGTTTGGTTTGGAGTTGGAGTAAGGTTGGTTTTTATCATGTATAAATTATATATTGAAAAACTAGTGAATGTTTTTAAATTTAATCTAAAAATTTTAACTAAATTTTAAAATATTTTTAAAAAATTTAAAAAAAATCAAAAAGAAAAAAATGAAAAAACTTTAATAGAGAGAGTGAGAAAGAGAGACCCCAAATTGAGGTGTTGAAAAGTTCAATTTTTGTATTGCAAATTAACTCCTTTCAACCCTTGATGAACCCTCACAAAACGCAACCCCTGTTTTGACAAACTTTCCCAAACATGGTTCTCATGAGCCCGTCCCAACCACTGACAAAACAAATGAATCTTTATACAGTAAATTAATACTCGATAAATTAATAATCTCGTTAAATTAATAATTTCTTGTAATCCCGAGTCGGACCCTTTATGCTAAATTAATAATTCCCTAAATTTAGAAGATAACATTTTTTTTATTAATGCATATAAGTCCCATATAATATATAAATTAATAATTACATATTACATCAAAATTATAAATTTTTAGGATGCACTTTAATAGTAATCCTCAATTGTAACCTGCTTCCTTTTAAAATTGATGTCGACTTGTACTTTATTTTGAATTTTTTTTAATGCATTATGGAGATCTGGCATACTATGTTCATATTGCAAGAGGAAATTACGTAATATAATTGTTGCTTTAAGGACATCTTTTCTTGAGACTGACTCCAACTGTGTACTATCATCTTCATTAACTTCATCTTCTTTCTTATTTTCAGACACCGGTAATAATTTGTTCATCATCCCACAATTTAATTAAATTCATAAATATTTCTTAATGTTATTTTAAGTATTCAATAGATGAAAATAAATTATTATTCTGAGAATTGAATATGTTATAAAATTTTAAATAATATATTTTGATAAATTAATAAATTATTAATATATCGATAAATTAATAAATTATTATCGATATATTAATATTTTAATTAATTAATATTTTTTCATGGTACCAAAGGTATTATATTATCGAGGTTATACTATATTAAGATTTTCAAAAGTTTAGTGTAAATGGTGCTATTTGTGGAAAAGTACAAGGTGTGCAACAAATGGTAATGAACGGTCTGGAGATAGTCCCGAGATACACAATTCAAGTAAAGTAATATATTTAAGCAGCTAAGTATATTAGCAGAGATAATTATTAATAAATAATATTCACATTTGTTAAGAGTAAAAATCTGTTTGGATCTTTCTCTAACAGTTTAAGATTTCAGATGGATTGGTTACTTAATTTAGTATCAGAGCTCGTTTTAAGAAGGGCAGGTTACGTTTCTTACCTTTTACTCATAATATTATATTTTTTCTTAATCTTCATGCCCAAACTTTATGTATCTATTATATCTTAATGAGCACTAGTGAAGAGACCCAAAAATTTGTACTAAGAATGACATTTTTGTAAATATTTTGACCCATATTATTGAAATTTGACCAGTGGGTCGACCCATTTTCCTAAATCAACTAATCCTATACAAAAATGCATGGATTCATGTACTATCCACATCTTAAATTGTATTTATAGTTATTAAAAAATCACTTTTCAATATTAAAAAGATGAAACATATTATGAAAATAGATTTATTATTATACCAAATCAATTATAGATCCACAATTCATGCTTACAGTAATTCAAATTCAAAAATCATTACTACTTTCCTTGATAATCATTATCTTCTTCTTCTTCTTTCTTTGTTATATGCCATATCAATCAGAATCAAATTCAAAAATCAGAATCAATCTTGAATAATTTTCAATTGCTTTGCTATTGAATATCTGACATCTATTTCAAAATTAAATTCATAATTTCATTCTAATCTTCTTCTCATTATCATTTGTATATGTATAGAAGCCATGTATTTTCTTAAATCGTTAGCATTACTCATTTAATTAGTATGTTACTCGTATTTGTATACACCAAATGATATTTAAAATTTCAATTTCATTTATACGATTTTTATCATCTGTATTTGATTTTTTTTATTTTATATGTATCTAATTTGTTTATTATATAGATTTTTATTGATTAATGTTTGATACTTATTGATTTATATTTATATGGAAGAAAGTCAAAGACAGTTGCTCTTAAAGCTGAGGAGGAATCTCCTAAAGTGGTTATCTCAAAGAGGGGCAAAGGAAAGGCTCTCATCATATAGTCTGATTCAAAGTCATCAAATTCTGATGATGATGATTCAAAATTTGAAAATTTATCTGAAGTTGATGTTGATGCAGAGATGATACAACTGTGTGCTTTTATGGTGAAGGGTATCATAAATATAGCCTATAAGAAATTCAGAAAGGGAAAGAAGTTTTCCAGGAAAGGTGGAAGTCCTGAAAAGAAAGGGTTCAGAAAGTTTGAAGGCAAAGGAGGAAAGTCTGACAGAGGAGACAACTAAAATGTCAAATGTTACAATTGTGGTGAAAGAGGCCACATCTCTCCTGACTGCAAGAAAGGAAAAAGTGATAAAGGACATGCACTTATCACAAAGAAGAAGAAAAACTGGGCAGACACTTCAGATTCTGAAGATTAGGTGAACTATGCCTTGATGGCAAATGCTGATAGGAGTACTGATGCTGCTGAATTAAAGGTACATCAATCAACTCTTGCTTTTATACTGATAATATTTCTGAGCTAAGATTATATCTAAAACCCATGTTCATTAGTTTTAGAGATCAAACTTTAACAAATGAAAGATTAACATCTAAAAGTCTTCCTTTTAGAAACAGAAATAAGTATTTAGAAAAAGAGTTAGTTATGTTCCATCAAACTCAGAAAGAAAGAGATGAGGCTTTGTATGTTATAGATGAAGTGCTAAAATTGAATAAATCTCTTAAATATGAACTGGAAAAGGAAAAGGAGATAATCAAAACTTGGACTAACTCTGGAAGAACAACTCAGAAAATCTTAGAAAATGGAAATTGGAAAGAAGGTCTAGGTTACCTAGATGATAAGTAAGAAAAGGAAACTGTGTCATCTAAACCAAACTTTACCAAGAAAGCTGAAAAGCCTAAAGTTAATCCTATTAAATTTGTAGCACAAACTGATGTGTCAAAGTCTGAAAAGATGAATGATTCTAAAACAGAAGTCAAAGAAAAGTCAACTTCTGACAAATTGAAATAGGATAAACCAACTTCAATAAACATAGGTTTAATGACAAAGAAGTAGCTTAAGCATAAGCTGAAAGAGATTAGAAATATGAACAAGGTAAAGGAAGCTAAGAAAAATAGGAAAGGAAAAGAAGGTGTGAATAAAAGCAATAATTATATACCTGTTCCTAATGCTCCTAGAAAGAAATGCTATAACTGTGGAAACTCTAACCATCTTGCTTCTTTTTGCAGGAAAAATAAAGATATAAACTCTTTACCTCCTAGATCAGGAGTTAAGAGTTAGTCTGTTAGGTTTAAACCACAAAATCCTTATTTTCATTATGGTACTTTATGGCATTCTATTTATACTTGTAAGGAATATCATAGTTTATACTATGATTATTATCAAATAAAACCTTCTTTGAAGAAAGTTAGTGTAATTCCTTCTAGTGTAAATTCTGATGCGAAGTCTGATATAAAGTATGATAAGAAGCAAGTTAGCATAAACTATGAAATTAAATCCGCTACAAATGCTAACAAACTTAAAAAGACCAAGGGATCCAAGCAAGTCTGGATCCTTAAAACTAACCAATAGTGGTCTTTATGATTGCAGGGCAACAGGAAAAACATCCTAGTCTTGAACAATGGATGTTCAGGACATATGACTGAAAATAATGCCCTGCTATCAGACTTTGTGGAGAAAGCTGGCCCAGGGGAGATGGCAACATGGGAAAGACTCTGGGATATGGCAATATCAATCTTGGGAATGTCATAATTAAATAAGTAGCTCTTGTCTCAGGACTTAAACAAAATCTTCTAAGTGTGAGTCAAATCTGTGATAGAGGTTATCATGTGGATTCCTTTGAAGAACACTGTGAAGTTGTAAGTAATTATACAGGTAAAGTAGTTCTGAAAGATTACAGACATGGTAACATATATGAAGCAAGACTTTCAATAAACTCTGATGGTTCTGAAATCTGTCTGTTAAGTAGAGCATCAATTGAAGAAAGATGGAATTGGCACAAGAGACTCTCTCATTTAAATTTCAACAACATAAATGAGCTAGTAAATAAAGATCTTGTGAGACGACTTCCAAAATCAGTATTTTCTCCTAATGGTCTTTGTGACTCATTTCAAAAGGTAAAACAAAGAAAATCTTCATTTAAGAGCAAAACTGAATCCTCAATTCTTGATCCTTATCACTTACTGCATGTTGATCTATTTGGTCAAGTCAATATCATGTATATTGCAAAGAAGAAATATGCTATGAGTTCACAAGATACACCTGGGTGTATTTCTTGCACAAGAAGAATGAAATTGCATCTACTCTAACTGATCATGTCAGACAGCTGGATAAATTGGTCAAAGATTCTGTTAAAATAATAAGAAGTGATAATGGCACTGAGTTCAAAAATTCAATCATGGAAGAGTTCTGCAAAGAGCATAGAATAAAGCAAGATTTTTCTGCACCTGGAATTCCACAACAAAATGGAGTTGTAGAAAGAAAGAACAAGACTCTCATTCAAACTGCATGAACTATGCTTGATGAAGCAAAGCTACCAACCTACTTTTGGGCTGAAGCTGTGCAGACTGCTTGTTATACACAGAATGCTACACTCATAAACAAGCATAAAAAAAACAATATGAGATGGTGAAGAAAAAGAAGCCAAATCTGAAATATTTTCATGTATTTGGATGTAAGTGTTTTGTTCTTAAGACTCATCCTGAACAGTTGTCAAAATTTGATCTAAAAGCTGATAAAGGAATTTTTGTTGGATATCCACTTTCCACAAAAGCCTTCAGAGTCTACAATTTAAGAACAAGGGTTGTCATGGAATCTATCAATGTATCTTTTGATAAAAAAATATTACTGGACTTGAAGATTTCATTGATCATGATCAGCTGAGATTTGAAAATGAAGATTTAAATTCTTATTTTGTAAATTCAGATGACCTAAATCCTGATCATGTAAGTTCTGACGTGATAAATTCTGATGTCATTGAAACTCTGGTAACTACTCAAAGGGAAAATGCACCTGTTCAGGGGGAGCAATCTAATGATCCTACCAAATCTCAAGACTCTCAAGAAGCATCAGAACCTGTCAATGGTTCTTCAAGTCCTGATTCATCAAGTTCTGATGAGCCAAACTCTGATAATTCTGGAACCTCTGATTCTTCAATTCCTGAAGAATCCAACTCAAATTCTGAAATTTCAGAGAGCATAACTTTAGGGGGAGCATCAGAAAATGCTGATGGAGACATCATGGAGTATGGGGAGGATCCTGTTCTAGAGATCAACTTCCATCTGCAAGGAAGTGGACTAAATCACACACAACTGACTTGATAATTGGAGATCCTGAAGCAGTGTCAGAACTAGAACAACAACATTAAATGAATGTCTCTATCATTCATTTCTATCTCAGACTGAACCAAAGAAAGTGGAAGAAGCTCTTTAAGATGCTCATTGGGTGCAAGCAATGCAGGAAGAGTTAAATGAATTCGAAAGAAATAAAGTCCGGACCCTAGTGCCAAGACCAAAGAACAGATCCATTGTTAGCACAAAATGGGTGTTCAAAAACAAAACTGATAGTGATGGACTAATTACAAGAAACACATCAAGTCAGGTTGCTAAAGGTTACTCTCAACAGGAGGGTATTGACTATGATAAAACATTTGCTCCAATTGCTAGATTGGAAGCCATAAGAATCTTTTTGCCTTATGCTACTCACAAGAAGTTCAAAGTCTTTCAAATGGATGTGAAAAGTGCTTTTCTCAATGGAGAATTGAAAGAAGAGGTATATGTTGAACAACCTCCAGGCTTTGTAGATCCAAACTTTCCAAATCATGTCTACAGGCTTGACAAAACACTTTATGGCCTTAAGCAAGCTCCAAGAGCATGGTATGAGACTTTAGCTCAATTCCTTCTGGAAAGTGGATTTAACAGAGGCACAATTGATAAAACTCTGTTCTACCTCAACCATGGAAATGACTTACTTTTGGTACAACTATATGTTGATGATATCATCTTTGGTTCTACAAATGCCAAACTCTGTGAAAGGTTTGCAAAGCTAATGCAGTCAAGATATCAAATGAGTATGATGGGAGAACTTAGCTATTTTTTGGGACTTCAAGTCAAGCAAAATGATGAAGGTACTTTCATAAATCAATCTAAGTACACCATAAATTTACTAAAGAAATTTGGAATGCAAGACTGTTCAACTGCATCCACTCTCATGGCCACTGCAAGCAAGTTAGATAAAGATACTGGAGCATCAGTAGATATTACTAACTACAGAGGTATGATTGGCTCTTTACTCTATTTAACTACAAGTAGACCTGATATCATGTATGCTACCTGTTTTGTGCAAGATTTCAGGCAAATCCAAGAGAACCTTATCTAATAGCTGTGAAAAGAATTTTTAAGTTACTCAAAGGTACAGTTGATCTAGGATTGTGGTATCCTAGAGAATTAAGTTTTAAGCTAATAGGTTACTCAGATGCAGATTTTGCAGGATGCAAAATAGACAGGAAATGTATTAGTGGAAGCTGTCAATTTCTTGGAGGAAGATTGGTTTTTTGGTTTAGCAAGAAACAGAAATAAATTTCCACATCAACTGCAGAAGCAGAATATATTGCTGCAGGAAGCTGTTATGTATAGATTCTTTGGATGAAGAATCAGTTACTGGACTATGGGTTAGAATTTTCTAAAATACCTATTTACTGTGATAATCAAAGTGCTATTGCTATGACTAGTAATCCAATTCAACACGCAATGACAAAGCACATCAGCATTAGGTACCATTTCATAAGGGAACATGTGATGGAAGGTACAATGGAATTGCATTTTGTCCCAACAGATCAATAACTAGCAGACATCTTGAGAAAACCACTATGTGAAGCTACTTTTACAAGACTGGTAAATGAACTTAGAATGGTTTCAGGTTCTTTCTCAAAATCTGCTTAGTGTTTATTCTCATGTATCATAATTTATGATCAGTGTTTACAGATTATCTTATCTCCATGTAATATGTGCTTAAATTGTAATATATTAAATACTGATTGTTATGTAATGTGATTCTATATACTCTGATAGTGTTTTGGATGTCATGTGACTATTCAATCCAATAAAGATTATTTGTTAGATGCTGACTTAGTAGTCTTTAACAAACTGTGTATCCCATGTTTGAATTAGTTGATTATGTGGAAATCCATAACACAAGCAAACTCTGATTTTGATCTTAGTCAAATTTACTTTGTCTATCTTATTACTAAGTCACAAACTATATTTTTGCTTCTTATCTGTCAAATTCTGATGTCAGTAAATCTTAAGGATGAACTACATGCTTGATAAGCCTCACTTATCTGAAGAAAACAAAAGAAAAGAAAAATTAAAGTCTGGTACTCCTTTGAGATCTAGAGTAAATATGTGAAAGGGAAGACCCAAGTGCATTGCTGGTATTAAGTTATATGCATTAGAAAAGCAAATAAATTTTTCTTGGTGACTTTTCACATTCTCTGATTATTGGAGAAATACTCTGATAATAGCATAAATTCTGATAGCAGTTGTGACCCATTTATACTGAGAAGTCACTGTAAAAAGAATGTCAAAAGATGCATAAAATGAGCATAAATAGTTGAGGTGGACTCTTGCATAAACTTATTCTATAATAGACTTCAAAATTAAAGACAGATTTTAAGCACTTTTCTTAGTTATGCCTTATTTCTAAGATATACTGAAGTTTATCAGACTTTAATCATTTTCTGATGATTTGCAAATGCACACACTCTCACTCCATATGAATGATGAAAATTACTGTGGTGATTAAGTTGTTTTTGACAAACAGTTAAATATTATTTGCATAAATTCTGAGGACAAGTTCTGATGAAAGTTCTGATTATTAAACTCTGAAGAAACCAGTCAGTACTTGTGTGAAGACTCACAGATACCGTCATTCACTTTTTGAGTACAGAAGCCATGTTCTGATGACCGTTAAATTTTGATAATAGTCAAGTTCTCATGCAAATCCTGATGAAACTCCGATGCTTACGTGGCATTATTTAAATTACTTGGTTTATTTAGTATTTACTATAACGATTATATTTTGTCAGAAAATAATTATGTGAGATAAAAACAGTGATAATCATTTGGTTAATGGGTTGCGTATTGGTTTTTGTACATGCATGTTTGCAATAATTACTGCTTATTTCCCGTGCCCACTAACTACTGCTTTGACTATTTACTAGATGACAGGTGTAAAGTGTCTGTTTTACTTCCAAAAAGAGCCGTTGAGTGGAAAGAGTATAAATATTAGAGACAAAAGATTACCCAAATCTTTTACTTTCTTTCTTACTTAATCTCTTATTTCTTTTACTCTCTCTCTCTCTCTCTTACTCTCTATTTTCTGACGGACTTTCTTACAGGCATTTTAACAAATATCTTATGAACATAAATTTTCTCACTTATTTCTTTATAGAAATGGCACCCAAAGATCTAATCTATGATGGAGCCAAGTTTGTTCCTAATAACTACATGACTATTATTTCTATGGACGAGACTCCTTCAGAACTTCATTTCGTCCAAGACTTTCTTGCTCGAACTGAAATAGGCTATGCACTGACCCAGCCCCAGGCTCTCTCAGGCAAGCAGATTCTGGAGTTTTGGCGGTCTGGTGTTTATGATGATGGTGGAAAAGTTGGGTCCCCAAGTATTATCTTTACAACAGGGGAGGATGAGCATGTGGTGACCCTGTTAACTGTTCGACAAGCACTACATTTGCCAAAAAATTGCACCTTCAGTTCACTAGTTGAGGAGCCAGCTCTTCAATAGATGATGGTAAATCTAGGCTATATGAAAAGTCTTTGACAAAGCTGGTATAATTGAAGAGACCACACATCAGGAGGGAGTGGAGTTTTTTCTTTGACTGTATTACAAAAACTTTTGACAACAAGTGCTCAAACTTTGATGCTATACCCATAATGAGTCAGCAAATCGGGTATGCCCTTTTGAATCAAACACATTTTGATTATACAAGTGCTGTTTTAGGGTTTATTGGTGATAGGATGAAAGAAGATAGCGATATAGTCTATTTTGCTAGATTTTGTCAACTTATATATACTTTCTATTGTCCTGATACACCACACACCTTTAGTGAGTTGATTTAACCCTCTAAGCTACACAAAAGGGATTTCACTGACTTATTTTCTACTGATAATTAGAAGAATGTACTAAGACCCCTCCAAATTCCTCAGTCAGTCAAACAGTTCTTAATAAATTCTGATCATTTCACATACAATACCATATATCCTGATATAGCACCAGCACAATCACAACCTCCATCAGCACCTACAACCAATACTCAACCAGCTCAATCTTCTCAACCACAACCATCTGCTACAACATCTAGAGCCAAACCTTCAAGAGCAAAATCTGTTCCTAAATCTCCAACAAGGAGAAGAAGGATGATTCTTAGGGATGAGTCTGATGAAGAGGAGCAAGTCCAGGTTCATGCATCAGAACCTGTGATAGTAGAAGCTGAAAAATAAATTTTTCAAAAGGAGGTAGCAGCTAAAAAAGATATTTTTCAGAAGGAAACTGAAGCTGAGAATTCTAGTATTTTAAAGAGGAAAAGAACTTCAAGTTTTGATGCTGCTCATGCAACATCTTCACAACAAAGGTCCAGATCAAAGAAAATGAGAGCAGGAAGGCAAATAGCAAAACCTCACTCTGAGGATGCTCAAGAAGCTGATGAAGGGGATCAGGAATCTCTAATCTCAACATGACCAATAGTCATTGAAGCTTTGCCACCCCCACCTCAAGCTAAACACACTATTTCAGACACAGTGATCACACTTCTTGTCTCTCCAATAAAAGAAAATGTTCAAGTTGAAGATTCAGGATTAAGTCCTGAAATTGACCTTCATAGGCTGATCATTCCATCTGTCCTGTTTCTGGAAGCACCACAAGGACAAGTGACAACTCCACCTGTTTCTTCACTAAATGCTGAAGTTCCTCATACTCCAATTCTGGATGTGGAAACAGATTAAGTTGTACCAGAATCTCCAACAGCCATACATATACTTGTGTTGTCAAAAGATGATGAGTTTCTTACAAGTTCTGGAGAGTCAGCTCCAGTAAACACACCAGCTCAAACTCTTGGAAAGGAGGCACTGATTAAAAAGTTTGTTGAACAAGATGCTCCTGTTCCATGGGAAGAAACTCATAGAGGAGTTGAATGGAGCAAGAAGTGGAATGAATCTGATTTCATTCCAAGCTCAAAAGTTCTATCAGATTATATTGCAAAAGCTGATGAGTTAATGACAAATTCTGACTTTAAAGCTCAACTTAAAGTCACAGCTCTTAGTACTAAAAGACTTCAAGGTCAACACTCCATTACTCATGCCAAGGTTGATAAGCTACAGGAAAATGTTGTTAAGCAGGACCTGATGATCAAGCTGGACAAGAACAGGTTTATCAGACCTATTCATGAGAAAGTAGAGGCTATTGAAAAAGTTCAAGAAAAGCAACAGGCCCAACTGATTGAGGTCCTGCAGAATCAAGCCGCTCAACAAGCTCAACTGAATGAAATTCAATCCTCAGTAGAACTTCTTCTATCTTTATTCCTACCAGATGATGCCAAAAAGGGGGAGAAGGTGGTGAAGTCCAAATGGTCAACTAGTCAAGTACTGAAGAAGAAGGATGATAAAGAAGATAACCATGGAAACTCTAGCAAGGGCAAGGGTCAAGGTCAATGGAAAAGCAGCAAAGTTTCTTCAAGGAAACTAATTTTTGATTCTAACAAATCTTCTACACAGAAGAGGACAGGTTTTAAAGCTGTAAATGCTCAAGTTATGAAAGCAAGTTCTGATGATCAAAGTCCGATGACAAAGCATGATATTCTGATTCAAGTTGAATGTTAAGATTCTTAGAAGTTTTTGCAAACTCTGAAGCTCAAGGGAAGGGAGACTATAGTATATTATAAAGATCGCAAGATTCAGACACTTGATGAAGAAGTTTCTAGAAGATTATTTGTCAAGCTTAATCCTGGAATGTATTTAGAGACTTTAAAGGAGGAAGAAGATAGATTTGCAGCCAAGAAGACAAATCTCAAGTCTAAAGCTTCCAATGCTAAGAAACCTCCAAGGCCTAAGGCAAAAGGCATTGTGATCAAGGAAAGCTCTGAGGCTTCAAAGTCCAAGACAAGGTCACAAGTTGAAATTGATCCCAAGGATAAAGGGAAAGGAAAGATTGATGAACCAACAAAGACACAGGAGATGAATATTCCTCATATCCTAATGAAACCAATGTGCAAAATGGTTCAAGTTTTTGATGATACAGTTGCTAAAGATGAAATTGTTGAAACTCAGAAAAGAAGGAAGATAACTGAAGAGTCTAAGACAACCTCTGACATAGCTCAAGTTGTTCAGAGTGAAGAACAACAAGCTACAGAAGAAATAATAAATTCTGATCAAGTCATTTAGACATCAATCTTTGACAGTGCTCAAGTTGATATGAACAAATTGACAGTTACTGATAAGAGAAAACTCCTATGGAAGAATGTTAATCCATCAGATCCTAAGAAAATTTAATTATTATCTGATTTCATGATTGTTGGATTGAAACCAAAGAAGCAAGAGACAGAGCTGGATTAGGTTCTGAAGAAGCGAAAATTAAGACTGGAGTTGAAGTGCTTATAAGAGATCCATTTTTGTTAACTGAAAAACCTCTTGAAGAAGTTACACAGAAACACCTTGATAACGTTATATCTGTTCAAGTGGTACTGGATGCTCATGATAAAAGTAATGTCAAAGAAAAGCTGATTCTATTTCTTGAAGATGGAAAAACTTACAGAATGTCAGAATCAGATGTGCTGCACAAATCTCTAAAAGAACTTCAATTCTTTTATTATCTTTTGGAGATAAATTCTGAGATTACTACGAGATGGTCAAATTTCATAATGAAGACCATAAGGGATAAAGCAAGAATTTCTGGATCAAGAGTTAAAGAATTCATTCTAAATATAGTTGAAGATGATGGAAGTGAAATTTCAATGAAGAAGGATTCTTCCAAACTTGAGGTTATTTTGAAAGAGAAATGCATGTGCTATAATAAAGACTCATCCCATCCAAGAGTAATCAAACTTGGTGATGGATTGGAAATAAATCACATCTCAGCATTTAGGACTGCAATCTACCAGATTGGAAGTCAAAATGAAGATATGAAACAAGTCAAAGCTACATTAGCTCAAGTCCTGAGGAATACAGAACAGAAGTTGATATCAAACTTTGTCAAGAATCACTTTGGATTTAGATTGACTCAATAAGATTGGTAAAAGCTACAAGGACTGTAAGTTGTAGTTAGTTGTCTAAATAAACTCTCATTGCATTTGTAATTAAATATTTTTTAAATCATCAAATCTATTAACTTGTTTACAAATTGGGGGAGATTGTTAGATATATTTAAGATGTCATGTCTAATATGTTTTGTTTAGTTTTAGAACTTAATATCAGGACTTACTGGAAATCAGAACTTACTGAAGTCAAAACTTATATCAGAACTTAAGGCCGTCAGGATTTATATCAGGACTTAAGTGCGGGTACTTCAGATAAGGAAAGCAGCTGATTTACAGGAAACGTGACTAAAACAATAGAAGATATGCATGAAGATTTGGATAGTTAGAAGACTTGTAAAAGATAATATCTGATTGATATATTTTAGGAGACAAAATTATATTCCATATCAATTAGAAGATATCTTGTAACTGTGTACTATATAAACAGATCTTAGGGTTTACACTATATATGTTATCATTCACGAGGAAAATATACATTGTAACCTAGCAGCTCTTAGTGATATTGTTCATCACTGAGAGAGAACAACTGTTCTATTGTAACGAAGTTTATTATATTGAATATACTTGATTACTGTTACATACTTGTGTTCAAAATTGATTTGATTGTATAAACACTATATTCAACCCCCTTCTATAGTGTTGTGTGACCTAACAAGTGGTATCAGAGCTTCTCTGTTGATTTATAAATAGAAAGATCCAGTTTACAATCATGTCTGAAGAAACATAAACCCCACCTAAGCCCACCAAAACTCAAGATATTCAAAACAATCAAACTCACAGTCGATATGAGAGTATTAGGGTTCCCATACTGAGAGCATCTGAGTATCCTATATGGAAGGTAAAGATGGCTATGTTTCTGGAAGCCACAGATCCAGAACACCTTGATAGAACTAATGATGGACCATATAAGCCTACCAAGCTTTCTGTTGCAGTTGCTGATCAACCAGCAAATATGATACTAAAGGATAAAAGTGGGTACACAACTGAAGACATCTCATCTATTGCCAAGGATGCAAGGGTAAGGCATCTGCTGTATAGTGCAATTGACAATGTCATGTCAAACAGGGTAATTGGTTGCAAGACTGCAAAGGAGATATGGGATACTTTGGAGACAAGATGCCAGGGAACTGATGCAATCAAAAAGAACAGGAAGACTATACTCGCTCAAGAGTATGAGCACTTTGACTCAAAAACTGATGAGTCATTAACTGATTTATATGACAGGTTTGCCAAACTTTTGAATGATCTATCACTGGTGGACAAGGAATATGATCTTTAAGATTCAAATCTAAAGTTCCTTTTAGCTCTTCTTGAAAATAGGGATTTGAAGTCTACTACCATAAGAGACAACTATGACCTTGTTGAAACAACTCTTGATGAAATTTATGGTATGCTCAAGACTCTTGAACTTGAGATGGATCAAAGGAGCAAAAGGCATGGAAGAAAGTCAAAGACAGTTGCTCTTAAAGCTGAGAAGGAATCTCTACTACTAGAAAAATGTCAATAGACATCGGTTAAAAACCGATGTCTATGAATAAAAAAATCCGATGTCTTCATGGGTGATGTTAAAGACCCCTCATTTAATATCAGTTTTAAACTGATGTGAAATGGGACATATAACATCGGTTTTTAATATGAAATCAATATCTATTTCTTGATGTTAAATTTCTAATGCACATCTATCATTTATATATTACTATAATATGATATTTTTATCAATTTAAAGATATGTGGGATAAGTAATAATTTTTCCTCTGACCGGTATAATTTAGGTAAAACTGATGTTATTAATACTTTTTACATCGGTTTTCATAATAAAATGATGTTACTAATAGTTTTAACATCAGTTTTTTTTTAAAAACTGATTTCTATAGTAGATGAAACTGATGTCTATCAGTGTAATTAACATCACTATTTTGTAAGCAAACGTTGTCTAATGTACTCTTTATCATCGGTTTTTTAATCTAAAGCATTTGTCTGTTGTGGTATTTAACATCAGTTTTTCTGCATGAACTGGTGTATATATACTACTAAAACTCATGTTATTATATTAAATTAATATCATTTTGCATTGAAATAAACACATTTTAAAAATATAGATGTCAAAAAATTGTCAAAAGAAGAAACTATTAAAATCAAACTCTAATTATCATTACTAAATCAAACCAATCAAGTCTTACAACAATCAAAAAATCAAAAACTTGTAATTCTCACCCCTATAATATCATTCATACATTTCTCAAATGAATGTAGTCTGGTCACCGGTTCTTCAAGTATCAATGCAGTTGAGCTGGGTCGTTGAGTCCTAAAAACATGCGCATCTGTCTTCTCTAGAGTGTTATTATTCTGGGCATGTCAAGGTCAAAAATTAATTCATCTAAATGATGAACACTTGGAAATTGTATATGAAAGGATAGAAAAAATTCAAAAAGGAAAGATACCAAGTATAACAACTTAGGATATGCATAGCAAATAAAAATTTACTATCAAATTATTTTTGGAAAATGAACTTACATGAAGCATACACTCAACAACTTTTTCTATTACGAGCAAATCTCTGAATGGTTGGTCCGGGGATTACCCTTGATCCTCCTTTGAAACACCATTCAGTTCTATTCTTCGTCTTTATGCTCAGTGGATGGCGACTTTCAGTTTTGAAACTTTTAAGAGCATATGTTATTAACTGCTCCTTTCGAAAACAAGCTTCTAATAATCTGGTAGTCAGTCTTAGGTCGTCATTCTACAGTTTTAAAGCAGAAACATGAAGGTTATTAGCATCCTTATTCCAAGGTTACCTGCGAAACAAGAACTAATTAACTATAGACAAAAAAAACTGAGGGATACATAAGGATAGCTACTTAAGCAATCGCTTTAAAGGTAAAATTTTCAACATATTTTTCAACTATATAGGAATTCCAAAACAATATATGCATACTTAACATTAAAGATAAGCCCTCATAGAGATTACACTACGGTATTTTAAATATGATTATCAAATGAATGTCAGCTATGTAAATTAACCTTGAACTAACCTTATAAATTATATGACCAAAATTAGGACAACTAACCTTGAACTGCATGTTATTGCCAAGAGTAACATAACTAGGGAAATGGCGATCTATGGTGCTGGCTCCAATGATAGAACTTGACTATGTGTTTATATATATACTGAATAAAATATACTACTAAAGAAGTTAGGCTTACCGAAGGAGTTAACTAACCTAAACATTTTGAGTTTTGTTTAGTTTCATTCATTTTTTAGTATTAGTGTTACAGCTCTTGCAAAGTAAGGAAAAGCTTGTAACTTTTGTAGATGATGAAGGATGGACACCACTTCATTATGCGGTGAAGGAGCAATTAGTTTCAGTATTTCAAGCCATCATAAAATCCTTGAACAATGAATTTGTGTATAGCCAATCAACACCATTTCATGCAGCTGCCAAATATGGATATGACTCTTGTATTACAGAACTAATGAAATCGTGGCCGAAGTCGTCTTTAGCCTACCTAGCTATTAATAAAACTTGTCAAGATTATACAAGAAATTTTAGTAGTACATATGAAAAAGCTTCTGGAATAGAAAGACCATGATGGCAATACACCTCTCCACCTACTCCGGTTATCTCTTTCCTACCGAGGCACGAATGAATGTTACGTTCCAGAGCTCATAAATCATAAAGGACTAGATCTAATGGCAAAGAACAACAAAAGATGGACTCCTCGAGATTTGTTGTATTTAGAAGATGGAATTACTGATGAACAGGTTCTTAAAAATATAGGTTTAAATTAGCTTACAACAACTAATCTTATTGATATCTTATCCCTGTTAAAAGTAAAAAAATTAATATAAAGTAGGTACTGTTTTGTTTTTGTTTTTAATACAGGTAAAACCTAATTTAGAACCTCCATCTTGGTAAATATGGTGCTTTAGTACGTAGTTAATCGTAAGTTAACTCTTTAATCTCTACAGGTGAGGTCTCGAGGGCAATTAAGGTTGTCAGTGCTGGGGGTTTTAGTATATATAGTAGTATATAATTTATATTCATGTTTCGTTTTATCTAATATAAAAAAAAGTCTTGGTAAATATGGTGTTTTAGTACGTAGTTAATCCTAATTTAGAACCTCCATCTTGGTAAATATGGTGTTTCAGTACGTAGTTAATCTTAAGTTAACTCTTTAGTCTCTACAGGTGAGGCCTCGAGGGCATTTAAGGTTGCCAGTGCTGGGGGTTTTAGTATATATAGTAGTATATAATTTCTATTCATGTTTGGTTTTAGCTAATATAAAAAAAAGTCTTTTTAATTTATTTCTTAACATTGAAGAGAAACATTTGTTAAATTTGTAAGCTTTACTTATAGGTACAAATTAAACTTTCACTTGACCATGCCCAGACTAATCAGCATCGGAAGTATTGGGAGGTCTTGTTTTTGGCAGAAAGGCACAGGCACAGAGTAGGATAGGGATATCTTTTAAAGTATAGTACTTCCAAATAGACGAAAAACAAAAGATGGTCTACTGAATAAATGTAGAAATGAAATAATGGACAATAGTGATGCAAAGATGAGAAAAAGAGAGTAGAAACGTACAATGACAGGACCAACACCCAAATAGTAGTTGTTGCACTTATAACTACAGTTGCTTTTACGGTGGGAGTTATTAATCTTGTACTTTGCATTATTAAGCATTCAAATATTCTCATTTTTCTAAAAAGGTGCAATGTATAACCGCCAATCACTGAGCATGAAAGCAGGTATTAATTTTAACAAATCAAATTAAAAAGCCCATCTTATAGGAGGAAATGGAAGATTAATAATACATAGTATGGCACAGTCCTTCCTGTCTATAGCGCAGAGATCCACATAGAGACTACAACTAAATAACGTTGGATAAAGTTACCATACATGTTACAGTGAAAGCCTGGATCAACATCGTTTTGACTCAGCTGCTTCTTTTGCTGCTCTTTGAGATTCCAAAGCTTCTTCTTCCCTCTTCTTTTCAGCTTCAAGTTTAGCCAGCACCTATAGGATATTATACAACTAATAAGCATCTACAATTCCAAAATATATGCGGTCCCATTGCTAGAAGCTCCAGTAACCTACATTTGTCATGGTGTTATATTTATATTGAATTTTCGGAAGATACCTCTGCTTCTTCAAGATCCGCATCATATCTTATTCTTCTTTCTTCAATTTGAGATCTGTGTTCATGTCTCCTTTGTACACCAGTTAAGTACTTATCAAGATCCTCTGCACTAAATGATTATATATCTTCTCAACCAGTATGAATGATACTAATGACTCGACAACATTGATTAAAATTTCTATTGTGAGAATTAACAACCAGGAAAGGCAGAATTAGTCTGAAATCAGAAGTGTACCCTTTTGTATTCATATATATCAACTACAACCACTAACACGATTTCCTGAACCACCAATAGAGACGCGTATACATAAAATATTCATAAATCCACTATGATTTGCATTGAAAACATCTAAAAGGTATTTTGTGCCATAGAAACTAGCATATAAATGCTATACAACTATTACATAAATAAATAAGCAATAGATAGAAGAAAGTCAAATACGAGATCAGAAGCTGAGGTTTGCAATTGAAACCAACGCACTATATTATTGAGATTGGATTGTTAAACCTGTCAAAACAGATAGTGAAAAATAAATGAGAAAACTAAACACATAAGAATCACATAAAATATCAAACAACACTAATATATAACTTACAGCCCGAGAGTGCAGCTTGTTTAGCAGCCAAATACTCCGAAAGAACACCATTTCTAAAACCAAAATTGCACCATTTCATAAACACAACATCAACACACAAATACAGATCCAATTTGTTCACATTAAAATTTTACAGGGGAAAATGAAGAGAAAAAAACATGGTATTGAATTGCATACAACTGATTGTAAGGCCTTGAGATTCGCTAGTATAGAATCTTAATTAACATCTTACATTAGGTGATGATATAGACTCCAAATTACTGCGTTGCAAGACTCCAAATTTTCACTTGATCAAAAGTTAAAATAAAAAACAAAACATTATCCTCACTCCATACCATAAAAAAAACAAAACAATAAGTAAAGAAAAAAATAAAAAAATACATTTGACACAACATACACAAGCATATACATTAAAATTGACACCCACATAAGCAATTCAAACAGTTACTCAACTTATTAAAAAACTAATTAAAAATTAACCTGCTCAAATCAAACAAGTACTCAACTAATTAAAAACAATTAGGGTTCCAAATCAACTATTTAAACTAATTATAATTAACTGATTAAAAAATTAGGGTTTCAGATTAAACCCCTTAATTTAAAAATTAGATTTTAAAGGTTACCCAATTCAAGTTTTGGCCTCCTTATACTTTAAACTCCGATTTAAGCTTTAGATAAACTTCGATTCTTACCTCTTTAAGACTTTTTCAATCTCCGAAGAAAAGAGAGCAGAGTTGGGGAGAACTGGTTTGGGGAGGGAGGTATTAGATCGACGGAGAGGAGAGAGTCGATCACAAAGAGCATAGATAGTTGAGCTCTCCAGTCGATGAATTGAATCGAGTTCTTCAGTCAAGAGAGTAGAGAGAGAAGAGAGAGAGTTGGTTTGAGAAGAGATAGAAATGAATATTTTTTATTTTTGTTTTATGTTTTTAGATAAGGGAGGGGGACATTTGGATACTTAAAAAATTTCAAGGAAAAACGGGGGATTTTTAAGAGGGAATGAAATATTTGGCTAAGGGGGGAAATGTGGGAGGCACGCTGAACCATTTTTTTAAAACAGACTTACAACATCGGTTAGGCTAAAAAATCGATGTCTATATTAACAAAAGACATCGGTTGATAAAAAACGATGTCTAAGAAACCTTTTACATCGGCTCCAAGAGCAACCGATGTCTAAGAGGCGATGTTTATTCTACTTTTCTAGCAGTGCTCCTAAAGTAGTTGTCTCAAAGAGGGGCAAAGGAAAGACTCTCATCATATAGTCTGATTCAGAGTCATCAAATTCTGATGATGATGATTCAGAATTTGAAAATTTATCTGAAGTTGATGTTGATGCAGAGATGATGCAACTGTGTGCTCTTATGGTGAAGGGTATCACAAAGATAGACTGTAAGAAATTCAGAAAGGGCAAGAAATTTTCCAGGAAATCTGGAAGTCCTGAAAAGAAAGGGTTCAGAAAGTCTGAAGGCAAAGGAGGAAAGTCTGACAGAGGAGACAACTCAAATGTCAAATGCTACAATTGTGGTGAAAGAGACCACATCTCTCTTGACTACAAGAAAGTAAAAAGTGATAAAGGACATGCACTTATCACAAAGAAGAAAAACTGGGCAGACACTTCAGATTTTGAAGATGAGGTGAACTATGCCTTGATGGCAAATACTGATAGCAGTACTAATGCTGCTGAATTAAAGGTACCTCAATCAACTCTTTCTTTTCATACTAATGATATTTCTGAGCTAAGATTATATCTGAAAACTATGTTCATTAATTTTGGAGATCAGACTTTAACAAATGAAAGATTAACATCTGAAAGTCTTGCTCTTAGAAACAGAAATATTTATTTTTAGAAAATTATTTTTTTGAATTTTAGTACTCCCTCCGCCCCACTGGATTGTTTACGTTACTTTTTGGAACGCTTTTCAATATTCGTTTAAAGTATACTTCCATAATATATATATTTTTTAAAAAATTCTGAAAAAAAGTTTCATGTTAAAACTTTTATTCAAATATTTTTTTAAGAAAAACCATTATGAAACAATATACTTTATTGAAGACTCAAAATACGTGCAAATTGTGTACGTAAACTATCCTGCGGGGCGGAGGGAGTATAAGTTATATACTTCTATTCTAAAAAAATGTAATTTTTTTTTATTTTTATTATATGATCAAATTACTTTAAAATGTATGTAGAAAAATGTGTGTAGAAGAGTCAAACCTAAAAGAAGAAGAAAAGGAAAAAAACCAAAGAAGGCAGTACTAAAAGTCAAATTGTTCTGAAAATTTTAAAATCATAGAGCAGTTTTCATATGAAATTAACATAACAAAAAATGATCTACAATGCAATAATTTGAATTATTGAGACAAACTAAATATAACAACCTTAAATTGACAAATAACATAACACACTCAACTAGACTTGACAATTCGGATAACCTGTTCAGTTTCAGATCAGATCCACTTTCGGTTATGATATATTTGAATACCATTCAGATCGGATCAGATGTGATTCTGTTTGGTCTATTTCATATTAAAATCGGATAAAATTCGAATTAAGATCTGTAATTCGGTTCAGGTAATATATAATTCGGTTTTAATCTGTTCCAAGTTATAATTGAATCTTATTTCGGTTAAATTTTCAGTTCTTGTATTTTTTGGATCAGTTTAAACCGGTTTCAGATAATTATTTGCTTGGATGATTCAGATCTCGGACCAGATCTCGGTTTAATGAATTTCGGTTAAATTGATTCATGAAAATGTGAAGGTATACATTTCCATTGAATGCAAAATTAAGATGTGCGTGTGTATTGCAATTTGTTCAATGAAGTGATTAATGTGTGCTCAACATACCCACTGCTTCATCCTCTTCATCTTTTCCTGTTTACAAATGCAAAAAAATATATTATACATTAGTCAACAAGAGACTAAATAAATATAGAGAATCAATTTCTCCTTGCGATACAAAGTCTGAGTTTTTGGTCCTCGCCATTTTGGGAGAGAGATTATCAGAGAAATATATATAGTAACCTGTGTCTGCAACATCACAAGGAAAATAAAAATGAGCAATTACTGAACCTTTCTTCATAAAGCGAAAGAAAAACATAATGAAATCTAAGCCTTAAATCATTCATCGTCATTTAATTATTGATATAAGCAACGAGGCGTAAACCAAATTGGAGATAAAATAAGATAATAAATATATATGTACAGCTACCATAAGCGACTTTTAGATGCACCGAAAATACAAAGAGCACTAATCAACCATGGATTATATACAGGAGTTGGGAGGCTTTCATTGTGAGTGTCCTACATTTCAAATTGGAATTCAAGGATTGTAATAAAAAATAACTTCTAGATCTGGGAGAGAGCAAACCAAACCTCTAATTTTGTGAAAGAATGACCAAGTTAATTTTCCAGAATGATCAAAATCGAATACTGATTTACATTGATGAAATGGTCATTATGAAATGTCAAAAATTTATACCACAGTTTAACCGTGGACGGAAAACCGTTTGCTTCATAAATATTTTATACTATTTTAGGCTATACTTATTTATTATATGCTTGGGAGATAGCATCGGCATATATCGCATTGATGTTCAGTTGATAAACCTAAACGATATGCGGAACTAAATTAAAACACGGAAGTAACGAGGCTTGTTTGGCTTTCGTGCAAAGGTAAGTAGAGCACACTCAAATTAATGCTTAATTGGTTAAGCTAGAATATTTAGAACCTTGACTAAGACTAATGCTAACAATAGTACTAAGTCACATTAGAATGAAAAATTTAGACATTAAAATGCATTTCAATTTCTCTCTATTTATTGGTTACAAACAGAAGTTTAAAATTAAATTGTTATATATAATATATATAAAAGAGATTGAGAGAGAACTAGATAATAACAAAAGTGATCATCTTGTTATTCTATATCATAAACAAAGTACAAGCAAGCCTTATATAGGTAGAATGGATGTTACAAGGAAAATGGAGAGTCAAAGGTTGCTAGTAATTAAGATAACCATATGAAATGCTAACAGTCATCTATTAATACATAACATAAATCACATTGTAGAAAATTGGAATGATGGCTAATAGGCAAGAACAATACGAGACAAATAAAGATAATTTTATATAAGAATACATGCATATAGATTAATAAAATACCAGATACCAATTGAGCTTGCATTTATTAGGCTGCAAATCAATCATCCCAAGAATTAGAATAATTTGGTTGTAAAATATATCTAAATTGATGGACCTTTTCACAAAATTACAATATATATATTAAAGGAAAAGAATATGAAACTGACGATAGTAGTAGATAGTAACGAATACATATGACGAAGGCAACTTGCACACGAGCAGAGAGATCATAGAGTATCAAAGTTATCTCTAGGAAAAGTGGGCCCCAATTTGGTTTACCTCGTGATGACAACATTTTGGTACGGTGTGTAACAGAATTTAAGTAGCTAGGAATATGCAACATGTCAGCAACACCGGTTGCACTGCATTCTTATCGTGGGGATTCATTTCTATAGGATTCGTATAGGAAAATATTTTTATTTATCCATAAAAAATTAGTTTTTAGCTTTTATATATTCATAAATAATTTCTTTTAATAATTAAATCTATAGTATGGTAAGTAAGTATGTTTTGTAAGTTTGTAACAAAAGGAATGCAACACAAAATAAATTCTTGAGGGTCACATCGAATAAATCTTTTACACTAGACTATATAAAAGTTCTTCAAAAATATTTACAATAAAATTAGAACTGCATGACTACACAAAATGATTAGCATAAGTACACAAAATGATAAGAAAGGTTAAACAAATTTGTCTAAACTCGTCAATAATCAATTGTGTATACATTCTATTACTTAAAATTTATTATTGTAGGATTAGATTGGGAACGGGGCTGACTAAAAAATTGTGTTAACGAATATAATAATTTAATTTCTATTCGATTATCCATTAGAATACTCTTATTTTATTACTTATGCGTAAATAATTTTTTTTTAAAATTTTATGAAATTCTTGGTCTTAAATACAACTGTAAATATATTAAAAGTAATATTATAAAACACGATTCACTCGAATTATATTGTGCAAAGTGAAATGTTAACAAGCTGCGCCACGATATTTTGTTGAATTACAAATTTTGTTCTTTGAGATCCGAACAAAATTATTTATACAATTTTTTTTAATTTTTTAATTGTAGTGAACCCGCGGCCGCTACCTTTCGGGTGTGCACTGGGTAGACCCCGCGGGCTCATGCAATAGCCTGCAAACCACGTGAACCAAGATAAACCTCACTTGAGCAACAAGTTCAGGACGCATAATCATAAATTCTCCTCCAGTGAGATTTAAATATGTGACAAAGAGTATAATTATCCCCTCTTTATACAGTTATTTCATAGCTTATGTATAGACAAAATTATTATTTTATTTTTATAACAAATGCCAGTGATATTAAACACAACTGTAAATATTTATAATTATATATTAAGAAAATGTTCATTCACTTAATTTAGAGATGTACGAGGTGAATGGCTAACAAACTGCACCGTAAAATTTTGTTGAATTGCAAATAGAAAAATAATAAGTATAATATGTTTTATCTTACCAAAAAAATTGGGTGTATTCCCAGCCTTTTTCTCCGTCGTGGAGCTTGATGAGCTTGTCATCAGACGCTGACAAAACATATGGAAGGCTTGGATACAAATCCAATGACCTGATGTAGTCTGTGTGTGCTTCAAACTCTTTAATCTTATCATATATGTTGTAGTTGTACACGCGAATCATTTTGTTCTCAGCTCCAGCTGCAAACCAATTTTTCCAGGTAAACAATTTGCACATCTAACTGCAAACAATCATATAAAATCACAGTTGGTCTTGTAATCCACCATAAACTAGTAAAAACCTTACAGGATAATAAATTTAAATCATGGAGAGACAAGGAGTGACAGAAATTTACCCAGCGTTTCAGTGAGTTTAAAGGAGTTATCAATTTTCTTTAATATTAAAGATAAATTAAGTAGGCAGTTCAAATATATGCTTGTATTGTAAATTATGATATAGAGACACAACTGATCATAACATTAAAACATCAACTTACTTGGTAATTATAGTTCCAAATTAACGCAATTTCCGTGTATAAACTCAGTAGTTCCCTGCACAAAGAACATCAGATTGTGGAAGCAGGAGCGGATGACCTTTATTGTAAATATTTATTCTTTCCATTATGGAGTCTGGATATATATCAGCTTATTGTACATTGACGAAATAAATTGACCTGTTTCCGCCATATTCATCTCAGCTTCTAAACAGACAACCTAGTTTCAAATGTGAGATAAACTCCAGATTTATAACATTTTCAAACTACTCGAGTTAGACCTTAATCAGGTACATAGGCTCAAATCAGCTGGATAAGAAAAAACTTGGAGTCGAGTTATAGACTAGATTCAGTTTGAGTTATTTACTACCCAGATAACAATTATTACACTATCGTTAAAAAATATAAAAGAAATATTACCAGGAGTTAGATGTTCTCCTTTAAACAAGTTAGCAACTTTATAATCAT
Source organism: Apium graveolens (assembly GCF_009905375.1). Lineage (NCBI taxonomy): Eukaryota > Viridiplantae > Streptophyta > Magnoliopsida > Apiales > Apiaceae > Apium > Apium graveolens. The sequence goes on from NC_133652.1 coordinate 58,920,674, forward strand.
AATCAATCTATGCTTGAAGAACACCTAAATTCAATACCCGCCAACCCTATTTTTTGTCCACAATACCACAATCAAAAATTAAAACCCGACACATGATACAATTTTTTAATTCAATAATGTCAAACAGAACAACACTAAAAAAGGTATCAACTCCGAATTCTGCGCTTAATAGTGAACTGAACAAATTTAAGCAGCACTCGCCTCATTATAATCCTACAATCAGAACCAACATAATAATTAGCTACATTTCCTACATTCAAACACAATGTTCCGCAAATATAAACATAACTATAAAATAATTAGTCAAAACTCGTCGACACAACTCAAGAGTACGAAAGAATCCACACATTTCTTAGACTCAAACACACATTTCTAGATAAAACAAAATCAAACATAAAAAATAAACAATACTTCTTGACACAGCTCACGAGTAGGAAAAATAATAAACGCAACTAGAGTGAGCTTCTTCTATTCCGTAGAAAATAAACCAAATATGCAAAAAAATTAAGAACATAAACATCAAAACGAAGCCCTAAAATTGAAATCACCTTAAATCAAAGCCTTAAAATGCAAACCCCTAATTAGAAGAATACCTGAAATTAAAAGAAAAGATTATAGGAGGTTTAAGGTAAGATAAACATAAACAAATCAATTGAGCCCCTACTTCCTAACTTAACCTATAAAACAATTGAGCCCTAATTAGAAATCCAAAATCCTAATTATGTACTAGAGATTGAAAGTGGTGTTGCGGGAGAGATTAGCCAGAAAGAGAGACTAGAGAGCGAGCGAGCGAAGTCGAAGTGCTGAAAGTGAGAGAGGATTGAGTGAGGGTGTTTTGAGTCGGAGAGAGTCGATTGAGTGTGGTTGTATGAAAATTTGGGCGGCATTAGCCCAAAAGTTATCACAGTAAAGTTATGAAGAATGATTTAGTTAAATAATACTCCCTCCATATTTTTTTAATTTTTACATTTGACTTTTGTGTAGTCAATTTGACCAAAATTTATTGATATTTTAGAAATATTCTCTATGGTACCATTATAGAAATGACTTTTCCCGTTAATACCGTCAATTTATTAGCTTCTACTCATGATAATTTATTAGCTTCTACTCATTAATAATTCACTTCGGATATCCTCGTGTAAGTAAAATGTAATAGAATTGATTTCGGTTTGAAAACCAAATTGTATAGTTGAATTATTTGTGAAATAGTACATAAAATAGATTCTTAAATAATGTAAAATGGAGTCAATATGAGTGAAATATTAACGATCAAAGTTTTATTATGAAACTTAAATATATAGATCACTCAATTTAACTCCGTTTTACATGACTCAAAAGTCCATTTCATGTATTTATTTGTAAATTTCAAATATAAAATTTATTTTCCAGTTTGAAATCAATTCAATAATATTTTACTTAACACAGGATATTCCAAGTAAAAAATCAAATGTAGAGAGTTACCATGGGTAAAAGTCATTAAATTGATGGTTCCAGTGAGAAAAGTCAATTATACAGTGGTATTATAGAGAATATCTTAATATTTAATAATTGAACAAAACAAAAAATTTTATCAAAAATATATTTATCTACTTTATTATATAATTTTCAGTTTTTTAAATAATATAAAAATAAGATTTATATTTGGGTGTTTTGAAGAATTCACAAGTCTAAAAATATTTTTGCAAAAATACTGTTATTTTTTTTAAAAAAATTGTAAAAATACTTTTTAATTTACAAAATACTATTTTTTTAATTTTATTTTTTTTGCAAAAATATGGTTTTTGGCAACTGAAATGAACTGCATGCAACATTTGACGAGTTTCTGCAATTACATGCAACTCCATTCAACTAGTTGCATATTTGTTTGATTTTGGCCGATACCCTATTTTTAAAAAAGAATTCCAAAGATAGTAAAATTGCAAAAAAACTTATAAAATTTAGTATTTTTGATAATTTCTCTTTTATTTTTTTAATCAAAATTTGACTTGTTTGATCGATATAAAAAAATATGACTACACAAAATGGAAATGATCAACTAGAATACTTAGTGCAAGTTTGGCTCATCATTCTTGGGGCTCATTTGAGTCCAAAGCCCATTATAATATTTGCTTAGCTATTTGACAGATTAACTAATCGGTCACATAGAATCCATTTTGAGCCATAAATGGAATGTTAGAAATCCTAACATTTCCTTTCCATTCTTCATTTTCATTTTATCACAACTCATGATTTACTCTATCTCATAGTTTCTTCTTTTTAAATTTATATTAGTTTAAAACTTGTATGATATATTAAATATTTTTATAATATGAATTTTTCTAAAATTAATTTGATGAAATTTTTTGGATATGAAATTTTAAATGATAGTAAGTTATCTTTGATTTTAATTTTATTTCAAAACTCATTCCAATCGTATAATTTTATTACGTGTTTTTAGATTTTAGATTTTAGATTTTTATTTTTTATATTCATGTATTAAAATTATTAATTTATGTAATTTGTAATTTATATTTTATTATCTTTTTAAAAAATTATAACTTTTAAGTTACGATTTACCAAACACATTATAAACTTATAAGTATAAAATTATCCAAAATACTTAAATAACTTATAAGTTATGAGGTTCATATTACTTATACGACACTTTCTAACTTTAAGTCACAAGTTACATTTTTTAAGAAGGCCTCAAACCGCCCTTATTTATCTACTCACCTTTTCTGCCATGTAGCTGAAGAATCAGTTTAATATAGTTATTCTTTGATTCCCTCAGTTGAATTTGAGTCATACTCCTATCGTCCTATTCAATTTTTTATATCAGGGGAGGGAAACTCGATAAGCACTTTAATTTTTTTATAAAATATAGTTACCTAATTTTTTAAATTTTAGTTTTTTAAATAAAAATATAATATATTATTTAAATATTTTTGGGGACCGTACCTCGATCATTTATCATATATAAGTTGTACTTTTGAACTATACAAAAAATATTCTTCTCATAAAACAAGATTTTACCTTACTTTAACTATGTTTTTCTTGCCAAACATATATACTGTGTTACTGTAGTCATAATTTAAATAGTGATCTCAATTAATGAAACTTTTATTACTTATATGCTTAGAGCATATGTATCAAAACTCTATTTTCATTGATTCAACAGCTTTTTTAATTGGCCTAATAAAATATAGTATGTAAATGTAGTAAATCAAATGAGTCAAAAATTGATACTCCTTTGATTCATTAATAAGACATTTAATAATTGATGGAGTTCCCAACAGTAGGCAATTTTGTGGACCCACATATTCACCTTTTTTTTGACATGTTCCATCTTTTCACATAGAACTTGCTCTATTTTTTTTTAATTTTAGTATATTTCAACTGCTTTTAAATATAATTCTTTGTGTTCATTTTTCACACAAAATTTTAAAGAATCAAATGGAAACCAAATAATTTTTTTGAATTCAGTACTACAAAATTTCTCTTGTATATTTTTAAAACATGAAAATGATTTTGAGATTACTCTAATTTTATAAAAATGATGTTATTTTATAAATATAAATTCAATTAATAAATTTTGATCAAGACACGTGTTAGAAGATGAGTCAACAAAATTCTAATCGAAAATCTAAAACTATCAACAATATTATCAAGAAAATATAAAATTATCTACAACATATTATTGCTTTCAAAAATATTATTCGTGAGACATAGAGATGAAGTTAAATATATAATATTTAATCTATATTTATAAGTAAGATAATAAATATATAATCTTCAATCTGTATTATTAAGTAGGATATTTAAGATTATGTATTATTTATTTCAGAAATAGTAATTGATTAATTGATGAAATTGTATGGGTGCATAAAATCTATGAAAAAATATTGATTTAGTGTGAATAGTAATTAAAGCCATTGACTCAATTGATGAATTGATAAATTTATGAAGCAAACGGGTCCATATGCTCTTACATGGAATGAAATGCAGAGAGTTTTTACACGCGCTACCCATATAATTCCCAATTCAGAGTTCTAACTTTTACATAAAACTCTTAATTTTCATCGTATACCTTTTTTCATAACCTTTGGTTGTTGGACGACGCCTAAAGTTGAATGACCAAACATATCCCATGCATATAGAAGTTAGAACTTATAGGCTTGTACCTGGACTGTAAACACCATTAAACTCGGGTTCGAGTTTGACTAAACTTATTTTTGGAGCTTGAAATTCGAGTCGACAATGTTATAAAAGCTCGAACCAACACTACTATGTACAAAACAAGTCTAAAAAATCAAGATTCGCTACACTAAATTGTTAGTGTTTGTGCCCTAGAAACAACATTGTTATATTTTATTTATGATATTTGGATTATTAATGTTCATGTTCCATCCATTATTCTTTTAATAATTTATTAAGTTTTAATTTACTGCGATATAAATATTAGATTAATAAATGTCCTTGGAATATGATATAAATTATATATCTCTAAGTACGTGACATAGAAATGAGATTATGTGAATAGTATCAATATTCTCAAATATCCCTAGTCGAGTATTATTATTAAGGGATAATAATAATGCATTGAGACTAGTGTGTTTGTTGACTGATGATCACATCTCATTGATCATATGTATAAAGATACTAAAGTCGAAAACACAAGCAGATATAAACATACATGATGTTTGATAGACCCAATGTGAGATTGCACATATCTGTTGTGTCATAAGTAATTCTCACAGTGATAACGATGTAATGTTCCTTCGACTTGAAATCATTATGATTAATATATTTTGATTACATCAAAAGTTGACTTTGACCGGGTAATGATAAAAGTGGACTTCGGGTATATTAGGCATCGTGTGAGAAATATGAATGATCTAGAAATGATTTAACCCTCATAATTTTGGAGAGATATTATTGGCCTTTTATGTGAGCTAGATTATGAAATGTGTGGCGTCCTGCTCAAATGTTGGTTTGAAATGATAGTCTACTCACCGATTAAGGAAACTTGGATTAAACCATGAAGAGGATGACACATAACATGCCTCGAGTTTAATCTATAATATTTGGTTAAAAGGATTATATTACATTGTACATTATTCACAAAAGGTTTATCGATCACCGATTTAATTATTATTACTTGGTTAGCAATGATGTATTACTAGATGCCGCTCATTGTTTACGATTTTAATTAGATTTAAAATTGTTGCCAACATAATAATAACCTAAAGGGTCACACACAGAATGATTGGAGGATTATTTAATTTAAATTTGGATTTAAATTAAATGTATGTAATTCGAATAATTTATTATTAATTAAGTAAAACTTAATTAGTTAAATAAATAAGAAATTTGAGTTTACTATTAAATCCGAAATTGAGTTATTGGGTGATTAAGTAAGACTTAATTAATAATAACTAGGATTTTCGGATTTATTAAAACCCTAAATTAGTTTAGGGTTAGAAGTCTTTTTCTCTTGCCTATATAATATTTTTTTAAGCCTCAACTAGGGTTTGTGTTTTTATTTGACAGAGAAAGAGAGAGAGAAAAGGCGGCTTCTGATTTACGAGTGCTAGAACATGCTTATCCTTCGTTCGATCATTCGTGTGGATACCTTCAAGGCGTAGATGATTTCGCGACAGGATACATGGTGATTGTTGAAAGCTTGGAACTCCATTAGGCAACATAAATCGTAAAACTTTTTAAGGTAAACATCTTAACCACGAATTAAATATCATGTTTTCACATTGATCCTGCGTTGAGTTTTGATTTTTCTGGTTTTTACAATTTTAAACATTGTTTCCGCTGCATTTATTCCTCGAAACCCAACATAAATTTGTAAAGTGCATAACCCTTCATCTCAAAATAAGTCGCTTGGACTTTAGGCGCATGTTTTATGGTGTACAAAAAAGTGACTTCCACATATTATTTATACAATTTTCTTTTTTAATAAATTATTACCTTTAAATTTTTATTCATTAAAAGATGAAATTCAGAAAAAAATGGGTATATGATAGTTTTTTGCACCTTAAAGTACGTGCTTTGTAATTAAAGCAACATTTGTTTTGAAGAACAGAATATTAATTAAATCTATAACCCTTATTATAATCGAAACCCCCTGTTTAAACGGTACCTTGATTGGGAGGCTTACAATGTAAATGACCTAGAGGGCAAACCAAACCTCTGATTTTGCAAAGAAGTGGTGCCAGATTGATCAAAGTCTAATGTAAATTTATATAAATGAAACGATCATTACAAAAAGTCAAAAACTACTGCGATAATTATACAAGTGTGAACAGTTAAACAATTTACTTCATAAATATTGTATACTACTAGGGATTTTTTCCCGCGCTAAGCGTTCTAAATATATTTAATTTTAAAAAAAATATTAAATAATATAAAGAGAAATATTTACGTAACTTTTCAGTTAATGAAAAAATGTACGCGGATATAGTTTTTCACGTATGTTAGAAAAAAATATGTTGTGTTGTCATAATTTTTGTTTTAAAACATAATTAACTAATTTTAATTCTTGTTTGTAATAAAATCAGCGCATGTTTCACGTTTTTTCATATGATATAGATTAATTTTAAGGTATATTACAATTTTATTAAGGAAATGATTTAAGAATAATTTATTTAATTAATAATAAAATAAAATAATCTCAACATGTGTTTTTTAATTTGTGTTGATTAATTTATAAAATGTGATAATTATTAATTTATACTCATATAAAGATTCAAATTAAAATATAATTTGTTCTTATATTATTTTAATGATAAAACGTAAAATTTAATTTAATAATCTTTACAAAGTTTCAATAGCATGTATATTGTAATATTTTATTTAAAAGAATTTAGATTTATATTTTAAGATTAGGTAATTCATACCGAGCATATCTTTAAGAAAGTGTTGGATTTAGGCACAATACCATTAACGGCAAATGAAATATAGAACGTGATAATTATAAATTTATAAAATGTGACAATTATCAATTGGTTGTAAAGTTCATGGCTAATAGTTTGTTTAATGAGATTTGTATATGTAATTCTCCATTTGTATATATAAGAGTAACAGATACTGAACTTTACTTAGCCGAGTTTAGTATGTATTGTGTCCGTCAGTAGTTCGCGTGCGAGATAGAGTATCGCCGGGGGTTCGTATAGATGTTGATTGCATGTTTTAGTTCGGAGTCATATAGACAATGATTTGATTTCAAATTAATATAATTAGTTCACCGCTGGATGCCTATACTTCCGTATAGCAGATTAATAAGTTTTCCAAAAGTAGATTATTCACGAATTTTTGAAAATTTCTTCATGAACTGTTTTGGATTGAGTTTTAAATTTTAATGTTCAGGAAATTAAGAGAAAGCACGACTCATGGAATGTTGACTGGGATATGGGTAAATATGTCAGACAATGTTTTTAATTGCTTGGTGGATGCTTATTTAAAAACTTAGGTATACATGATTGATAAATGTTAAATGTAGGTAGATGACGAAAACCGTTACGCAGTTTTGTTTCTGCAAATGTGGAGAAAGATGAGGATGGAACATTTGTAAGTTTTTAACTGATTGTATTTGAACGTTGTTAAGAAGTTGAATTTATATTGTACTTCACTGCATTATCTATCGAAAATTGCAGAGGGTTCCGTCTAGTTTTATTGATAAATTCTGGAGTAAACTTCATTCCCAATTACACCTAAAGTGCAAGACAATTGTTTGGAATGCGGAAGATGATAAGTATCGAAAAAAAATCTGCGGCCTTCAAGAATTTATGAGATTTTATGATTTAAAGATGTATTCTGTTGTTGTTTTTTATTATTATGGGTATGGCAACTTTACTATCCAGTGTTTCAACCATATGGCTGTTTCGATTACATTTCCATTAGTTGAGCCAATGTTTTTCTTCAGGTAAGAGAATTAATTCTAATAATTGGATTATGGATGAGTTTATATATTGTCGTAATCATGATGTACTGAGAGGTACCTTGCTTGTATTCACTACAGTGGTGTAAGACTTGATTGTGAACAATCCTTGATGGTGATCAGACAATACTCAAGTATGGAGGACTTGGATAATATGGTAACAACTCTCTCTATCTATACATTTATTATTTACCTCATATGTATAAACATTTGGTTTACTTATCTTAAATCTAATATTCAATGTGCTCAATTGAACAGGAACTTCCTACTCATTTGGAAAATTTGTATAAGCGATGGAAAGGAATGTCCAAGATCTGTTTGAAGCATGGCTGCAGAAAATGGGATGTACTCATCCATTGGGTTGGATAAAAGTGTTGGTTTGGGAAAGGATGGTCTGGAGTTCTGAAGGAGTTGGATATCTGTGCAGGTGATGTAATAGCTATGAATATGGCTCATGAGCTACCAGAGATTGTTCTACCTTTTATTTTTAATGAGAAAGAAGTGGAAGCTGAGAAAAAAGAAGGCATCTCACAATTCTTTTGATTTTGCTATGAGGGTGCAACACTTTATTTGAAAGATCAGTCTTTTAATATCTAGAAGATTCAAATAAATTTAGTAATAAATTTAAATTTGATAATTAACGAACAGGGGATAGAAATGGAAGAAGATCATTTTATAAGATTTTTTTAGGCTCCTTTGAAGCTTGGATATATTCTGAGTAACCTATTATTTTTTACCCATATTCTTGTATGTTATTAGTAAATGATCAATAATTCTTTTATGTTTTAAAATTGTAACAGAAAATTCCAAGGTTTTTAGGCCAGGAGACTGAAAAGCATCTCCTTCGTGTTGAACATATTATAATTAATGGGATTCTGTGGGATGTGAGATACGATGCTAAATTTAGAATACTTTATTGGCTAAAACAACGGATTAAGTATTTTGGTCTGGTGGAGAATGATATGATATTATTTAGTTTCGGTGGGAATGGTGAGTTTTGTGGAAGGATTTTTATGTGTGAAGGAACGGAAATTACACGTTCCACAGCAGAAAGTAATCGGAGGAGAAAGCCTAGTGCCAATTTTTTTCTTTTTAAAGATAATGTTACAGATTCACCTCCTGGAATTTGTATGCCATATATTTTGTTTCCTTATTTACTTTGCAGGGTCCTTTTACATAAGCAGTGGTCTTGAAATTAATATTGTCTTATATCCGTACTTAGAACAAAATGTTGAAATTGTGGATCTGTCAACTGAGATGGAGGTGGAAGGATATGATAACCCTGCACAGGACAATGCTGGAATACAGAATATGCAGTTGATGGAAAACAACAATCCACATGATGCGCAAGTTGGAATGAATCTCCAGTTTTCTAAATTATTGGCTGGAAGTCTCTTGAACTCTAAATGTCATGGAGCGGTAAATAATAATATATAAGAGTGTAATATAACTATTTCGAATACCTTGTTGTATTATGTTCACTAACAGACTTATAAAATTATGCTAACATATTTAACTATTGTGCAGCACATTCCTAGAACTATAACATTCCGAGATCAAATGCGGAAAACCGAAGACATGGTGAAGTTCAGAACTGGCCAATGAGTATGGGACATAAAAATAGTGCTAAACGGGACAGTTGCCAGATTTTCGCGTGGATGGAGCAAATTTGTCAAAGATCTTGACTTAAAGGAGGATGACAATCTGCGCTTCACATTACATCAAGACAGTGTTGTTCCAACTTTTAACATTGAAGTCAGTCCTCCCAATTAGTAATTATCCTCCATATATTTCTTAGAATCTGAACCTGCTACTTAACAGTATCAATGTAGTTTGGAGATTGAATTTTGATATTGTGATGCTGTTGGAATACTCTTTATAACAATTTGAATGTGTTCCATGTGCTTATGCTTTAAATTATATTGAATTATATTGTATTTTTGTATTTTCATGTGCAACTTAAGTTTTGAGGCTGGTGATGAAACCTTGAACCTAAATCCTGAATATTAAAACGGGAGTGCCATTTTATTGTCAATAGCATACTAATATATAGTTTTTATATATTTTCAAGTTGATGACTAATATGTACATGGTAAACTCTACCTTTTTCATTTTCAAACTAATCTATGAATTTGGTTTGCTCTCATAAACCTCTGTATGTCTGTAATGATTGGCATATTGTAACGTACAAACTTTTTTTTTGAAAATCATAATCTCTTGAAATTCGATCTCAAGAGATTGCTACATCTTTTTTAAAATTTTCTTTAGTTGGCACATATATTTTTTAGGTAAATCATAGTAGCTATAAAGTTAGAAAATTGAATTTAACGTTAAGTACATCACAGACATTATCAAACTACAACATATGGATATTCTTTTTGTAAATGCATCAAATTTTTCAGTGAGAATATATGATTAGTACATATAAAGTGAAAATTCATCCCTCTTAATGTTCTATCTAATTTGGAAAATGTACTGGTAGACATGTTCAAGAAGTACAAAAATGTGATTAATGTTAAAACATCCACTCCAATTCATGATGTCATGCTACTAAAGATTAAAACGGATAGTTTTTAAATTTAATTTCCACGATAAAATTGATCCAACCATATAGATAATTGTAAAAAATAGTAGGATGTATATAATATGATGCATATTCACATGTTAATTACATTCCTAACTCTGAAAAACTTTGATGCATACATTTAAGCTGATGCAGGAGTAAGCAACATAAATATCTTCTTTTGTTTAATGGATATAAGTCATTTAGCTGTCCAACTCTCCAAGCATATCTTCTTTTGTTTATTCCAGATACTCTCCTGTAAATCAGCCATTTTTCATCCCTGAAGTGTATCCTCACTTAAGTTCTGATATTAGTTCTGATATTAGTTCAGACTCCTTAAGTTCTGATAACTTCCTGTCTTCGGTAAGTTCTGATTTCCAGTTAAGTTCTGATGTTCTGATAATAAGTTCTGAAACTAAACAAATCAGATTAGACATGACATCACAAATCAGAACAACTGGAAATCAAAACTTACTGAAGACAGGAAGTTATCAGAACTTAAGGCGTCAGAACTTATATCAGAAATTAAGTGCGGATAGACTTCAGGAATATCAGAACGTTGCACTCATAGGCTGATGTATGATTAAACCAAAACAATGTAATGATCCTGATTCTCTTCCTCTTGTAGTAGAAGTGACGATCTCCAAACATGAGGAAAAGAACGAGTATGTGAATATGCACAGTATGCACCAACACATGTAAAATGGTTTTTTGTAAACCTTTTTAAAAGTATCTTCTCATAATGAGGACCTAATCAGCACATTCCTTAAGGACACATCAAAAATTAAGAGTAACATGACAGTTGAAAACAGGAAAAAAAATTTAAATTTTTCACTACCATTCGATTGTTACAGAACATGGTAACTGTTAAATTTATCAGAAAATAACTGCCAAAAGCTATCAAATATACTCATATGTATATATACCTTTGGGTGTTTTTAAAATTTAGATGTATATTACAGATTACAAAATGACTTCAAGAAGTGAGAAAAGGAAGAGATGGTCAGGCATAAAGAATGTTACGGAGCAAGAGTTGCAAAATTTGGCTATAGCGTGCACAGAATTCAATAATGACATGGAAGAAACAAAGATTTTCTACTCAGAGATGTATACTACAATGGAAAATAGGCAATCTGAATTGTTTGCTCATTCTATTGGCCTTGAAGAACAATTCAAGTAATATTCAAATGTTTATCTGTTTTTATGATTTATATTACTTTATATTACAAATTTAATGGACTCAGTTTCGATCTTTCACAGCGAAATAGAGAGTACTCTAAAAAATAGATAAAGAAAAAAACATGGAGAGTCATCACAAAGTAGTACTGAAATTCCACATTCTTATATAGTGGATTCACGCAGATTCCTAGGTGATACGTCCACATCTGTACATGGTCATGAGAACAAATTTAAACATAACACAGAAGAAATGGTAAGTGCCTTTAAAAAGTTTGGTGATGGATGGAAAGAACATCTTAATACATTGAATGCTCGTGCTGATATGTTGAGTGAAGAAAGTGGAAAGCTTCGCATATTATTAGATGATTATGCTCGAAATATATAAATTATGTTATAGTCGATATGCTGTGATGATGTATTCTACTTCCTCTACTTGGAGGATAGTAATAAACGTTTTTTATGCAATAATTACAAATATGATCGATTGTTTATGTTGGTTACTGTCATGTTGTGTTTACTGTAGATATTTAAAAACATATATATATACATTAAAAAACAATTAAAAATCCAGTTTATTCTATATACAAATATGTCTTCCTTATATGATAGACATATAACACATTCACATACATTGAAAGAATTTTAAACTTGCACAACCTGACCATCAATTGGTGGTTCGGGATCATTAAGTTCAAAGCCCCGAAATCTTACTTGCTCTGGACCAATACCTAAATCCATATTTAGGAAATTCTGTATATCTGTAACAGGCCTATTAAATGTTCGAAGGTCATGAGATTCCTGTCTTCCAAGTGTTTCCAAACGACGTGCAACTGCATTCCTATTAGGATGAACCAAATTAAGTTCATAACGGATGTTCTTATCAATAAGCCTTGAAAGAATAAGTCTAAAAGTCTATCTGGAATATGGTGTAATCCCTTTTCTTTGTAATATTTGCATTCTCGGTATGCTTGTATATTGTCGGTTTTAATGATAACCCGTTCGTAAGAATCCTGGAATGCACGGCGCATACTTAATAAAATAGCCCATAATGCACTATTCAAATTTGTGAGTCCTGGAATTGTGCCGTAAGTAAGTCTGAGAAGATGACCTCCTGCATCTCTTACAACAACAATAATACCATTTCTATTATCGCCTTCAGGAGCATTCTGGATATACTCACTATGGACATTGATCTTCACCCAACCATTAGGAGGAAATTGACATACACGCTCAACATGTTCCATTCTACCTAAATATATAAAACAAAAGTTAACTGTTTATGGGTTTAATTTGATTATATAAGATATTATTAAATGATTGTTTGTAGTATATAAAGAAAAGAATTCAATAGATGTGTCTGCTCCAAATAGTTGAAGAGTTTTAGTTATCTAAAAAAAGGATAGAAGAGTTGAGGAGATTTGTCTATTCCAATAAGTTGTGGGATTTAAAATAACTAAATTTATTGGAAAAGTTTAGATCGCAATAGTCATCATAATTATGTGCCCTAAAGATAATTATTATGTTGAAGAAATTATAAAAACAATAGTATTTTCTTCACACATGATCTAATCAATTCAACGTTTAATATTCCATTAGAAAAACAATTCTAAAATACATTGTTCATGGGCAATGTAAAATTATATATTGTAGAAGATTATATTATGTAAAATTCAACTATATATTCAGATACATATACAGTTATATTGAAACTTTTCTATTAAAATCTTAATAGAATAATATCTATTATTAGTACTACTAAAAGTTTATCAATTAGCTATTTTTATTAGAAATAAAACAAAACTTGTTTTAATAGTTTATGAATTAGTAATTATGATTGAATTTCTTTTTCAGGAATTAAATAACTTTCTTCAATACAAAGTAAATAATTGGTTTAGCATAAACTTTATTTATCAAAATTTCAAATATGCAGTTGTTTATGTGATTGTAAATTGTGATCAGAAAATATGTAAATTCAGACAACTATATATAAATATCAAAGTAATGATACAATGTAAAATAATGGCAATGTTCAAAAAAAACTTACATTATAACTGATGTCGCGGCTCATAGTTCAGATCTGTGGTTTCAAAATGTATGCAACATGTTACAACAACAACACTGTAGTGCTGTTACTTTACCATGTGCACCATTGGTTTAAGTTCTAACCACGCCTTGTACTCAGAAGTAACTTTCTTACCAACACTATACTGCTTCACTATGTCAATTGAGGAAAGTTAATTAGAATTAGTTAGTAAACCTCTTCATGAGTCAAACACATTCACCTGCAAGACACGGAAACGAATTAAAACAGTCATGTGATTGAAAAACATTATTGCGAAAAATTAAAACCAAATGAAACTCTTATATTTGGTTCGTCTGAAAATGTGTTAGACAAAGGGTATGGCATAGGTCTAATTCCTTGGAAAATGACTACAAATCTGAATTTGTTTCTTCACCTCTTATAACCTAAATTAAGAGAGCTTCTTAATTGAAAGCACCTTCTAAAGTTAGTTTTGAGGATAGCTGTCAATTAAGTACCCTTTTAAGACACTTTCAGGAAGAACCAAATCAACCTTTGTAACCTATAATTTTAAACAATGCAGACATTGATAGCATTGTCATTATTTGACACATTTGTGAAAGATGTATTAACTCCAAAACCCAACTATAAGCTATGAATGCACAACACATCAAGAATCTTGTAAACAAAATAAGGTTATAGAAGATGGCGCATGTAGATTCATGGATTTAAATTCCAGTTACATAAGAACAATTGAAGTTTACACAAATACATTACTTAAATTTAATAATTCATAGCATAAAGTAAAATCTTGAAAATCATCAGTTGAAGAGTGGATTTGTGACATTTTGAGTTCCAAATATGCGCCATCTTCAAACCCTCTGGCAATCAGTCGCCTTCTTCCTGATAGTTTCCTTGGACAGCTCTAGTGCAAAGTGAATTCCATAAGTCTATCTCAAACGGAGGTCCATCTTCCAGGTGGAACGGTTTAACACTCCTTGCATTTGGACATAATTTGTTTGCTGGTAGCAGAACATCATTTCCAACAATGTTACCATGCATATCAGAGAGAAGAGTAATAATCTCTTTCATTTTTCCTCTCATGTCAGTATTGGTGACTATCATATACATTTCAGCAGCAGTACTATCTAATTCAGCTGGTCTAAATAATGCCTTAAAGAAAATGTAAGCAAATCTGGATGGGAAATATTTAGAAGATAGTACTGATAAAACCTCAAGATTAAAATCAACATTATTCCTCTGCAACAGTCTGAGAGATGAGTTAAAAAAGCTTGCCTGATGAACATCGTGTCTAACACAATAAGAAACGAAGCCGTAGAACTGGTCACGTGTAACTTCCATCTGATGCTGATGAAAGTCATATAGCTTATCCCAGTCAAGAGCTTCAGGGACATACTTGATATGTTTCTTTGGTTGTTTACGCTCCCATACCAACAAAAGCTTCACGAACAAACTAAAGCTTTCTGTCTTGAAAAAGAGGTGAGAAAAAATAAGTATGATCAACTCTAGTGAAACATTAAAATTGTTGGATGAGCCATTTGAGTAAGCTTTGCTGGAAACTGTAGTTAACCCGTTACTTTTGAGTTTAAGAGAAAGGGAATGCATATGGACTTAATTAACAATGATTATCTGTAGTTGTTTTGGACAAAAGATTGTTATCTTTTCATCTTCCTTTTATGTTTAATAAATTTTACATATCCCAAGGAATAAAATATAAATATATTGATTTTATGTAATTATTCCCAAAAACATATTTTGCTTATACAAGATCGTATAAATCATTGAAGAATATAAACTAAAAATAATCATATAATAAATTAATGTAAAGATGGAAAAAGTAATTATATACAATATCTGTCTTTCAATATTTATTCTACAAATTACTTATTCCCGTAATATTAATTTTTATCAATATTTTCGTAACAAAAATAAAATAAAATAATATTAAATCTTGGCGTCATCATAATTCAATTTCCAAATTTAAATTTCACAGAACAAAAAATCTTAACTTATTTTTCTGAACTGTCAACTAATTACATGACATAGTAATATAAATTTATTTGTAAAAAAATCATCTTGAAGATACTAAATCTTTGTATCTTCTCTGGGAATTACATTTTTTTCAACTTATAGTTTGATTTAATCTAACTTTACTAAAAATATTTTTTAAATATTTGTGAAAAAAAGATAAAATCAATGTTTATCATGACAATATCTCCAAAAGCAGTTCTCCTTATTGCTAAAACTGTATTGGAAGACTCGTTATAGTTTGTAGAGCATTAATTACATCCATCATTCTGTTTTATTGTATCTGGACATATAACCAATAATAAAAAGTGCTACAACCAAGATATAGCTCATTGTCTATGTACTACCCTAGGTAGTTAGAAAACTTTTATCTTTTAAGTAAACTGAATTTTTTTAGATTTCGTTAATGTATGAAATTCAAAATATACATTATATTTAATCATCAAATACTGACATTTAATTTTGATTTTTTAGTTCTCAAGATTTAACCAATCTGGAAAGAGTATCTTACTTCTTATTTCGTAACATATTTTTTTCTCAAGTTTTGAGAAGACAATGTGAATAAAGTTAGTGTAGTAAAACCGACTTATAGTATAATTTAATTGATAATTTGAAAAGACATAAAGTAAAGTCCATATATAGTTCAATATTTTGCATGAATTGTTTTAAAAATAAAAAAAATACAAAATCATCCTTATATAGAAATATATTATATTAATGTAATTTACAGAATGGGCCTTTTAATATAAGGAGAAAGATAGAAGAAAAATAAAAGCAAACAAAAAAGCCCAAACAACACAAATAACGCAGACTTTGAGATTTTATAAACCCAAAAAAATACAACATACATGTCTTAAAAAATACCCATATAATGCAAACTGCCGTTAATTTGGGATTCTCAACTTCCATTAAGCAAGAAGTCTAACTTCCTTTCACAAAGAAGGCAATAGCATTCTCGCTACAACTAACTCGTTGTCTACAATGGAGGTACGAATCAATTTTGATTTTATAGTTATATTGCTTACATACAGTTTATATATATATATATATATCTATATAAATGGAATGGAGCTATGAATCAGTTGTTGGTATACAGTTATATTGCTTGATTCATAGAGTTTTATGTATATATATCTTAAATTAATCTATTAATGCTGCATAGAATTTAAGAACATGTTTTGTTTTGATTCATGTAATATAATATTTTTGTATCTGATGCATGTAGTGTTCTTGTGAAATTTCTGCTCTGTATCTCATCTATCTTGGTTTTAAGTAAATTTCATGATTTATATTTATTGAAATAAATTTATTATGTAATTACAGATGAAGAGAGTATCAGATTCTACAACGAAGAATGTAGGAGATTTAGGTAAGAATTTGACCATTAGTCAGTATACTATTTTATTTAGGTACATTAACATAATACTAATTGTACAGACAATGAAGATAGTATATGTAGCTTTCTGGCAGCAAATATGGAAGTTTCTTATTTCGGGCAAATTGTAAGTGTAGATTTTACAGCTTTCATTTATATAGTTTTAATCTCTTTATAATCTTTTGAAATTTTGATTTAATGGTACTTGATCAGAGATTTCCACCAAATTTTAAAGGTTTTTGTGGTAGAAGAATTTCAGATCACTTGAAGATATACTGTAAAACACATATATGGCATGCTCGATATGATTCAGAAGTCGGTAAAATATGTGGTCTTGCTCGTTTCATGGAGTACTATGGTATTAAGATATATAACTTTGTTCTCTTTGATTATTATGGGGACGGAGTTTTTAATGTGAAGATATATAAGGAAGCCGCAGTTGAAATAAACTACCAGACAATACATCCAAATGAGTGGAAGAAGAATAAACCTGAATGGAAACAGGATGAATTCGTTGTCCTATATGGAAACATTGAGTTTCAGAAATCTATTGCTCAGTTAGTTTACGATGCAATTCTGAACAAAAGTTAATCTTACCTTATCTGCATAAATAGCACAGACCTGCAAGAACATGCGCTGGATCTGGTAAGATAGATTTTAGAATTATTTTCATATCAGCTAAAATTTATACTTTCATATCAGTTGGTATAAAGTGTATAATTGTCCAATTATTTGTATATATATCAGACACTAAAGCCAGGAACGGAGAATTTCTACAAAAACTTCAAAAATGGGAACCCGGTCAGTCTGAGGTTTACTACTAAGGAATGGAAATGCGAGGTAGAGAGGATTGGAGGACATTGCAAATTTGGGAAAGGATGGGCTGATTTTGTATCAGACACAAGACTTGGAGTTGGAGATTATATTGTCTTGTATAGAATGCATAATGATATTTATAATGTGAACAACGTGAATGTTTGCATCTATAAACATGAAGTTTATGATAAAGATCTTGATAGAGGTACTGTCATAAGTTAAATTTTTTTGATTTCTACATATAAATTATTTATGAATTAAGGAAATTGTACATCTGTAGAAACTCATCAAATATTTTTTTGGGGCAGGAAACTTGTTGGCGGAAACATCATTCTTGAAAATTGTGTCTAAAGATACTCTGGCATGTGGAGGATTTGTGAGTAATTTCCGTTGTGATCAAATTGAAGAGCATATATAAGTATATGTTTGTGCATTCATACATGTTTGTGCTTTTATGTGTAATTCGTAAAAATAATATTATTTATTGTTTCTTTCCAAGATTGTACCAAGTTTGGTGCGGTACAAATACAGTCAAAAGCTTCAGACGATAGAGAAAATCCGAGTTGGAGGGCATGAATCTTTCGTTTCATACAACTCTTCAAGTGGATATTTTTACTGCCTTGGATATGTGCTAGTGATATTTTATTTGCGCGAAAGAGATACACTTGTATTTACTATGGATGATAGCAATATCATTTCAGCTAGGATTTTTCAGGAAGATGGATTTGAGGTTGATTACTTAAAAAGGCGTATTAGAGGAAAAGAGATGATAGGAAGAGATTGGTTTCTACAGATTCATTCAGATTCTGATGAAGGTTTGATACATATCAATGTGGAAAAATCTGATGAAGGTTAAAGTTATAATTATTGTACTGATGTTTCTATATTACAATTTTATAGATATGGAGGTGGAACATGAATTTGTTGGTGGCGAAAGAGGAGAAAGTATGTTAATGGAAGAAGACAATGGCATCGATCCATTGCAGGAATTTTGTAATTCATTTCTAGTAAGAAAGGATGGAAATTTTACAAAAAAAAATCAGAGATTCAAGAAGAGGCATAAGATGGTATGTGATAATATCGATTCAGTTTAATAGAATAGAGTTATTTGTTCTTTTAAAACTGTATGTAAAAGTATTATACTCCTATAATTATTAGGTGGATAATAATCAAACCAAGCTTCCAGGATTTATCGTCATTCTTAAATCAGATAACTATGCACAAAATGTAGTGGTACATTTTTCATTTAATGTTGTACACATTTCATATCGTAACTTTGGGTGAAATTTTAAGGTTGCTGCGAATATGGATCAAAATAATTGGTGTTTAAAATTTAATTGATTTATACAGAAACTACCAGAGAAGTTGGCCACAACATTTGCATGTGTGATACCAAAAAATGTTTGGCTTCGGTTCCCAAGTGCTCGTGAAATTCATGTCAAGTATTCAGTGGAGGAAAACTGTGTAGTTAACCTTACATGGTTCCTGAAAGAAGTTAGACGATATTTGGATACAATTCTGATTTTCACGCATAAGGGCCTCGGACAATTTATGGTATGTGCACTAAATCCTGATGCAATTGAAGTGGATTATAATTCTGCAAGAGTTGTTTCCCAATCGCATTCAACTTGTAGAGGTAATTGCACATTTTTACAAAGCTTTTACGTATTTGTTTTAGGATACAAAAATTTGAATTTCATTATTCATTATGACTGAACTTGGATACCAACAATTAATTTATAGATATAATAACTGGGATTGGTTGCAAATTCATGATATTCGGTATTGGCGGTGCAATAGACTCTGGAGTAATAGTAAGCTTTTAATTAAGCAATTCTTACTTTCCCACAGTATGATCTGTATCTCTTTCTCTATTAATAGAAATTTTGTCATTTATCGATACTTATTATGCTTATGGCAGGCCATACCAGAAAAATTTCACAACTCTTTTGGAAAGTTGATTCGTGCAAAAGTACAATTGATCTTGCAGAATGGAAAGATATACAATTGTCAGTACTCTAAATCCACAGGGAAGATTTCTGATATACTGGCGCTAGTAAATGATAAAATGTTCGAGAGGAAGGATTTCATATTGCTTACCTACAGAGGATCTGGGAAGTTTGAAACTATCATTTTTGATAGTTCAAAAAATGAAAACTTCTGGTCAGCTGTTCTTCAAGAAATGGTACTACTTTAAATACTACATGCCATTTTATTTGTATGGTGATTAATGAAGTTATGCAGTCAAACAGTAATAATGGAAATGCGTGTGACCACGATAATAATATTGATACCTTTTACTACTTCTCCGTAGATATTAATGAACAACTTCCAGGTGGAATTGAGGAATTAGAAGAAATTGTTCATATGAATATTACAGTTGATACTTATCATGCTGCAGAAGTTCCTGAAGAAGGAATTCAGCAAGTAGAAGATAACTTGGATATGGATGTTGAAGACGTAACTGATGATGTTGCAGACAATAATATAAGTGATCAGGAAAATGATCAACCCCTGGGAATGGAGTTCACCGCCACAGTCATGTTGAAGACGTAACTGATGATGTTGCAGACAATAATATAAGTGATCAGGAAAATGATCAACTCCTGGGAATGGAGTTCACCGCCACAATGACTGCTTCAAATGTGAACAACACATGTCATGGAGCGGTATTGTTACATTAATCGATCAATTTACATAGAATTTTTTTGCAAATACAATATAAATTTTACTCATTTTGTGGTTAATTGATATAAGAAAGACATATCATCTTTCAGTATATCCCATCAGCTGTACAACCGAATGGTAGGACATAGATAAGTGGCGAAATTGTAACTTTTAGGATGGGGCTTTTAACCTGAAATGTTAAGATAGTGTTTTCTACTGGATTACCTCGATTCTCTGATGGATGGAACCAATTTGTGACTGATAATGAGCTATAAATAGACGATAACTTGGTTTTTACTTTTCAGCAAGAAGATTTAATATTCGATATAGTTATCGAATAGTTTGTTTAATCTACACTACATTTCATATTGGATCAATGTGATCAATATATTTATGTCTGGTACATGATGTATTAATATTATGGTTTGTTATCCTTGAAATTTGGTTTTGTAGCTATTTAGATTATTGGATGTGATCTGATTTTAAAACACTTTCCAAATTTAATATGATGTATTTATATTATGGATCTTATTTGCTGAAGAATGGAAAAGCTCTCTTGTTGCAATGACATTATTCTTAAGATTGATTGAGGACTTAGTAATTATATATTTGTAATCAATATTGTATATTTTTAATATAGATAACTTGTACAATTTCTACGACTACAGAAAAGTAAAAATAGTAATCTTAGTACTGGATTACGTTGATAAAGTGTGACAGTATTTAGAATATGGTAAATATTTTGTGCTTGTATTAAATATCATAATATCTTAGTCCGAACAGAGAAGTATTACGTTAAATATTGCATAATATAACTGCGACGTAATTCAACCAAAAGATTTAAATAGATAATTTAAAAATCCAAAAATATGAGAAACATACACGTTGAATAACAAATTATAATATTTGTGGTAGAACAATTTGCACGCTTATTCTGAATATCGATAAAATTTTATTTAGTTAAATATCATAAACTAATAAATATAATAAAATGCTCCAGCTGCAATATCTCTTTAATGCATCAGTTATCGACATTCACTAACCTACATGACAAAAGGAAAACAAAGTTAGAGTATGAATAGTAAATTATATAATAATTTAAATCTGAGTTGATTTAATGTGCATACCTCTGTCTCAAAGTGACGACATCAGGATAATCAATATTGATGAAGATACTTGTTGAGGGCAAATTACCTATGTGAATTATACCTTTTTTCAAAAAGAAAAAATAGAATACTTTAGGAATGCTTTAAATGGAATTTGAGAGTCAGACTGTTGATTTTTTCAAAAACAATTAGTACATGCAGGAAAGCAAGAATTAAATCTTAGCAAATGTTGATGCGGACAGATGCAAGGATGACAATTTTCCTTTCTGTTCCTATATCCTGGTATAAAGAATCTATATTCGGTGGAAAATTACCCATAAAATAAACACGGTGCGATATCCTGAAATCAAAGTAAAGATGTGGTAAATTAAACAGTTATGATTGTACAAATCTGTATTATAAGGGCCAGAATGCGGAATATCTTACTCTCCATCACTTAGTCTAAAGCAGATCATATCCCTTAAACCAAATCTGCTCAGAATTGTTCGCTTCGGTTCCAAGTCTTCGACAACACCGATAACATCTGTTTTGACATTGTAAATTACTAACATTTATAACTGTAGAAATCTTGATTGTCGACATTTAAAATTCAATACATGTGGAGTAAACAGGCATATCATCATAATTCGAATTCAAAAGAGCGTCGGAAATAGCAGGCAGGGGAGTCGATTCAAACTTGTGCTGCGGAATCATTAGAGTATCTACTAGAACTACATCCACAATAGTGATGGGTAGGAACCGTATGTAGTTTGTGTTACGCACAAGCCTGTACAAACCAGTTGCAGGCATGATAGCTATGTTCCTTATACGGTATAAGGTTCCTGGAATCAAAAGTCCGGCAAATTGATTCCAAATAGCAGGTGAAACAACTGCAACCATGTGCGTATTCTGTAATATAAAGAGAGTATATGCATGAATAATGAATATGAAAAATAGAAACATGGTGAACTCAATTACTTGCAATAGATTAAAAGCAATCACACCTCACAGTCGAGTAAAATAAGATTGTGCCTCGAGACCTCTCCATGACCATTCAGTGACCTCAACATTCTTGTCACCCTAACTTTCAACGTCCATGCAATTTGAGTGGCATTCAGATCGGACAAATGTTGATGGCCATCCATACCTGGCTGAAAGATGATAAATATTTATAGGATTAATGTATTATGTATAGTATTTTTTGTTGAAATTGAAGAGAAATATTTGTACAAACCTGTATGTTCTTCAACAATTTTAGTGTAGAACAACTATAAAAGTTACTGAATATATAGTACCGTCTAAGTAGAATAGGATCGATTTTGAATATGGGAAAGATACTCAATAACACCAATTTTAAAGGAAGATATTTTCATCTTGATTGTAGGCAGTTAGGATAATTTTTATAGGTTGTGGTATACTATGCAAATCACAAACAATACGCATACTATATTATAATCTTAAACAAAGCAATGTGTGAATCAGGATTTCCATAATTAAGGTATTGATTTATGTCAAAATGAAGGAGCATATTTTGAGGTTATTCACGGGAAATATTGTGGGAACTTGTATAATGAAATGGAAAGTAGTTATATTTGGTAAATTTCAATATTGAGTAATGCGGGGAATTTAAAACATATAGTCTGACACTTTATTTTGAATTTAAGGCTGCTCATCATGAATGTTTTGAGTCAAATTTAAGAACTTGTCTTCCCTTGAAAAAATGATATTTTCGCTATACAATTTGAAATTAAACATTTCTTTCCATTATAAAATCTTATGTCCATAAAGAACATTGATTGTCAAATTAAATGGTGTACGACAGGGTCCTTGATAAATAAGAACTACTTTTTAATAAAAGTAGTGCTTCAACCATGCTTCATTAAACGTAGATGATCAGGGTAATATTTAAATATTGTAAACCAAACTTTTATTTATGTGTGATGACACTGATCACAGTTATGAAGGATTAAAAATCAAATACATAGATAACAAATGTTAATAACAGGGTAAAAATATTGTTAAGCAATCGAAATTGCAAATAATGTCACGTGGACAATAACTGTAAAAAATCATTCAGCCATAAGCAAGATGAAAGCTCTGGAAAATACTCAAAGTTGAAGCATTCTATCAACCTTCCTGCAAGCAAAAGTGACATATTCATTAATTAAATTAGGTGGACATAGTTTTAGAGTGATGAATAAGGACAATTCCAAGTCAGCAAAAAGCACTTTGGTATATAAGTAAATAGGATGTTTAACATAGGATGCTAGTTATTGTCAGTACCTTCTTAATTTTTTTGGTAACAGATTTAGCAGAGCCTGGAGTACCATTACCGTCATCACCTTCAGAGTACTATACATGCAAAGACGTTTTAATAAGAAAGTCTGCAAATATTAGTATTCAGCATAGAATACTAAAGAGAACTCAAATGTAACATAACCACATTATAATCTCACTTCAAAACCCATGTTGATGGAATAATCTTCAGACAGAATTGGAGATTCAGAAGGAGTTGGAGTGTACATCGTTGGTTCATATAAATCATCAGCATAAAAGATGTTATCCTCAACAACGTTTGATTTTGTCAGATCGAGCTCAACTGAAATTAGTCTTCGGACTAATGATTTAATCACTTCTGGAAAGGATTTGGAGGAATCCTGAACACCGTTGTAGAAAATAAGAATGCATATGTGGTATAACATGGTGACGCTGCAGCTGTTTTATTTCAACAGTTATTTACCTTATCGTAATCAGAAACCACCTTTGCAGCACTTGTTCCAAGAAATCTTCTAGAAACTCGATCATTCAAAACAATATTACAGAAAAATGTCTCATCTTCGGCAAGGACCATGATACGGAACCTTGAGAAAATAGTTAGCTATTTTTTAAAGACTTTAATTAACAGTATCAAGCCTACAAATATTTCCAATAAATTGAAATAGTTAGGTTACCTCTTCGGAGACACGGGAATGTTTCGAGGACATTTGGTACATTTGAATACTGTTCCAATGCGCTCAACCTCGTAGAGACATTTGTTACATCTATAAAACCACCAATTTGTTTCCTCATCAACCTTAATGATCTTAAAGGTGCAACAAATTCTTTTCTGGGGTACGATGAAAATATAATATTTAACAACAAAAGCAACCATATAAAAAATACCATTTCTGAATATTATATAAATGCAATACCTTGAGGTGATCGTATGTCAGATTCTCATTAAGGTCTTTGAGTGACAATTTTTCAAATAATGTGGGAACCAGTTCAATTTGTTTAGCTTGGAACAATTTGTCTCTTTTCATTATATATCCTTCCTCAAGCAACCTAAACATATTGAATAAATTAATAAATAGAGCAAAACGTCGATAAGGTAATTTGAACTCTATATTTACTTGTTACCTCTGCCTCATATCATTCACAGATTCATCATCAAGATTTATATATAGATGAGTAGATGGTAATGTACCAATCTGAACAGAACCTATATATGGGAATAAAGTTAATTGTTTAATCAGTAAGAATATAACTGTGTAATAGATTTAATTTCATAAGTACTTACTCATAAATGTAGTCACTTTTGTACTTGTTATAATAGCAATGATCAGCTTTTTGGGATTTCCAGCCATCCACTACTAGAAAAAAGACCTTAGACATCGGTTAAAAACCGATGTCTATGTAAAAAATGTATGATGTCTTCGCGACTGATGTTAAATGTATTTTCTCATAGACATCAGTTAAAAACCGATGTCTATGTAATATTACACATCGTTTCTGAAAAATTTGTGATGTCTAATTCATATTGATGTTATATAATTGTGTAATGTCAAGTTCAGAAATATAATATTAGGACGATTAGGCCTATTTAAAACTATAACACACAAGCAATATTTCTAAAATAACATCGATTACAAATAAAAAACCGATGTCTATAACCTATTAGACATCGGTTGTATTCAAAGAACCGATGTTAATTTGAACAATAGACATCGATTGTTTTCTAAATAACCAATGTCAATTTGAACAATATACATCGACTGTCTTTTAAATAACCGATGTTAATATGATAAATAGACATCAGGTGTTTATTTTTGAATTGATGTTATTGCCTTGTTTATATGTGCTAATATCCCTTTATTAACATCGAATATTAGACAATGTATTAACCACAATATTGTAAAAACTTAATTCTCAAAACTCAACCAATACATATATATTATTACTCAACTAAATTCAAGATCAACAAATTCTCAATGTGTACAACTAATATCAAATATGTTTATCATTCTAAACAAAGTACAACTAATATGTAAAATCAACCATATTTCTATTTCTAGTACTCAAGTCATCCCCTTGCAGATTTCCACCTTGCAGATTATATATAATGTTTATCGTTGAACAATACTCTTGCAGCAGACTTTGAATCATAATTAGAGATAAAAGCTGCACAATCTCCACCTTTTGCAGAATATATATGAGCCTGAAATATGACAAACAATCAGTACACTACAAACTAATGAATTTTGCGTAAAGATCTGGAGAAGAAAGATCCGGTTTATTATTTACCTCCTTTGGGTTACTGCTATTGTTACAACTACTGCTTCTACTCCTACTATTCTCTGCCTGGGTCTCCGTGAGAGAGTAGGGGTGAAGGGCATATAGTGGCGTGCAACTAAAGCATCTCGCACAAGCCTATTTACCAAGGTAAATCCACCTGGTTTTCACCCATTTGTATGCCTTGCAGGATAAACAAAGAGCATAGATCCGACTTGGGAAAACAATTTTTTGTCACTGATCCCGTGAAATAGAGCCAGAGGCAATTTTAGTTACTGAAGTTTAAGAATTGCAAAAGCTTCTGTACAGAATGCAGAGGAAGATTAAGTTTTACTTATAAATTATAAAAATAAATTGATTGCTTATAAATTATAACAATAAATTGATTGCTTATAAATTATAACAATAAATTGATTGCTTAATCCATTATTTATCTCTGTATCGCACGACATAAAGGTTTGGCCTTTAAGTAACGACATAAAAATAGGAATGCTGATAGTCTATTACCATTGTCTGTGACCTCTAATCAATCTAGTACATTTATAATTAAAACATTAATCTATATGCCACTCTAAGGGGAAGAGGCAGATTACAGTAACAAGTGGATATGTACAAAAAACAATAACCAAAAAGAGAACAAAAGGAAAACTAATTTATTATTTTCCACAAAGATATGCGATACATCATCTTCCAGCCTAGACATCTCTCTATGATTTGTAGAGCCTTTCTTATCAATTACAAACAAATATAAATAAAAGTGTAGCGAAGTAATATATGGAACTTACCTTATTACGAACACTGCAGCATCCAGTAAATTGGAGTGTGGCTCCTAACAAAGAATCAATAACACTTCCGGATAGTCCTGCCAGGGTAGAAAGGGGTATCACCAGTAGCTGATTCAGGGATTTATCAAACATACAATTTGTTGTGAAAAACCCCATCAAAATAAAAGTCATCCCAATGATGCTTCCTGCTGCAGCAGCAGCTATAAGTCCTGCTTTTGTCACTCCACCATTTGTTCCCCTTCGAACTGGCTGATAATAGTGGAGGAAGTGAGGAACATAATTAAGACACAGAATGTAAACAAGCAAACAAAGGGACTGGGAAACTAAATGCAACTATTATCTACATGGTCGTATAATTACTAGAAAGTTTGAACAATATGAAATTTTAAAATGACTGCAAGCAAATGCTATATTTAACTAAGAGAGTATTGCGAAAGAGATTTATATCTTAAGCCACTCGCCATTTGCTATATTGTTACAATAACTACTGTAACAATAGCCATCTGCAACACCGCCATTTCATTCAAGTAACAAGTTAATTACTTAAGTCGATAACACCGAGAAATATGCAAAAATGGAAGTAATTCAAATCCAAAATTATAACCTTAAATGGCTCATTGTCTATTCTGAAGCTAATGCCTGGAACATACTTTAGCCAAACAGGAAACCCTCTGAACAAATTTACAAAAAAACATACATCTCATTAAAACAACTTCACAATTTAATTTTCACCGACACATGCATCAGAATAAACAAAATAAGATCTAAAACAACTATATACAGTACCCAAAATTCCATTCGGCATAAACATAAGGCCCGACTCGAAGATTCGCATAAAGCCTGCTTTCTGTACTCTCTTTAGAAACCTAACTAGATCATATCTCCCCTCAAAATTGTACTGAAATTAAATAGAAACATATTATAGATCTTAAAGTAAAAAATGGAAACAATGTAAAAGAACCAATTACTAGAAATAGAGAGAAAAGTAAAGTACATTGCCAGGAGAAGGCTCATGAACATTCCAAAACATATATGTTTCAATAACATCAATGCCTCCATCTTTAGTTTAAAAGATTTGAGCGTATGCATTGACAATACTGGAAGCCAGCTGGTGAAGCAAAAAAAATTATTACTACATACAAACGGATAAAATGATCTTCCATTTGAGTTTCAACTACTTTAATAAAATGTCAAACGGGCATCAAGAATCTTAAAGAAGATGCTCAGTTGGTAAACACAGGAGAGAAAAGCAAAAAGGTTCGTATCCTTGATACAGATACACCAAAATATTCCAGATTTTTCATATTCATATTAGAGAAAGCTATCACCAAGCTATTTACTAAACCAAGAAAACATGAATTACGGGAATGGAAATAATTTTGACAGTATATCTAATCATTGAAAAGGCTATGTGACCTGGAGTAATTGTTATTACTCGTATAATTAGTACCCGAATAAACAAGTGGAGAGAGATGGATTTCTGGTGGGCATACGAAAGGGAGACGGACAAATTAAACCTAATTGAACAAACAAACCTAATTGAGCAAACAAACCTCTTCAAAAATTAGGGTTTCTCGTATATGGGATTTGATTAATTGAAGGTGTTCTTCAATTTGGGGTTTAATTGAGACCCTATATACTTACAATCAACTGATATATTGTCTGTGTGAGAGAGAGAGAGATGGAAGAGAGAGAGGGAGAGAAGCGGAGAGATGGAAGAGAGAGAGAGTGAAAGAACCAGAGAGAACAGAGAGAGCTCAGAGAGAGAGAGTAGAGAGAGTGAGAGTGAGAGTGAGAGAGAGAGAAAGAGAGAAGAAAAGGAATTAGGGGGAAAACAGGTTTTTTTGGTTAAGGGGGGAATATTTGGGGAATAATGGGGGGAAAGTTTCCGCGTGTTTTTTTTAATTTTTTTAAGTTAACCATCGACAACGGTTGTAAAATACAACCGATGTCTATAAAACAAAGTCATCGGTTATATAGAAAACCGATGTCTAACTAACGTTTCTCAGTTTTGAAAAATAACTATAGACAACGGTTATTTTCTCAACCGATGTCTAATATAAGCAGTAACATCGGTTTTAAAATAACCGATGTCTAAAAAAACTTTAACATCGGTCGTCTGAGTAACCGATGTCTAAGGACCGATGTCTATTGACAGAATTCTAGTAGTGATCTCGTTGTTGAAAGACACAGCAAGATCACCCGAAACAGTAACTTTGTGGGCATTACTACAAAATAGGTTTAGATATCATATATGTTAATAATCTATTAGCAATATGCGGTGTATATGCGTAATTACACTACTGATCACATATACATATGCACATTACTTTGAATCACATATTCTAAACTTCACAATGTCCCTATCTCCGTATCGAGTATGAAACTTGTTAAAACCTTCATACTCCTCCACAACTCCAATAATATCTATTTAACACAAAATTTATTTACACAATATTAAAGTAGGTTGTCTTATATTTGTAGGAGAATTGTTCCATATGAGTTAATTATGATAATATCGAGTTAAAAGAGTGCATTACCAGACTTATTGCAAATTCAGGCTGCTGTTGAGGAAGACATTTATTTGCTTCTGCAAACAAATCTCCCAGATCTAAAAACTCAAACTTTTGCGAAGGGATCATGCCATCATAATCAGCAGTCCTCACAGTAGTGGAGCCTGTAAATCTGATGCAGAAGGTTGACTACACAGGCTTCAAGTTTCCAACATGATCTTTAACTACAAACTGGTCAAAAACATAGACACCGCCTTCCACAATTTTCGTGCTGAATCCATTCCAAAATGTTATGATAGGCAAAGGCATGAACATGGTTATCCTATATTTAGATAATTTAAATGACATAAATATATAATACTGGAAAAAAGGATTGACAACAAATAACGCAAAGATGAATAAATTTAAAACATACATCATCGTCAAGGAGAATAAGATTGTAGTCTTTCAATGAGTTCATCTCTAAAGTCATGTTAGCCCATATCCTGGTAACCCTGACCTTAATTTTCCAGTTAGTGCTTGCCTTGTTGAGATTGGATAGACGATCAAATGATTCCATTGAAAAAGATCACTATAAGAAGAGCATGAAAAAAGTTCATTCAAAAATTTAATAACAACTCAGCAGGTAAGATATTTATACATTCAATATTCTAAGAACTGTATAAATCGCTTAAAGAATTGAAGATCTTATAAAATGGTTGAACTCTTGAGAGAAAAAAAGGATGATGCTTAGAAAATGACAAAACTCCTGTAAAAATGTTGAAAATATATTTAACCAGCAAGGCATTAGGGAGATGACAACAATTTAGCTCGAAATTGATAGTGCAAATCTATTCTTTTAATTGAGAATTAGAGTAATATCCCGGTTTAATTTGCTGATAATTCTTAAAGTAAGAGTTTGATGTGATTATGACAACTAACCACCCTTATCATTTGGGTTTTTGCCAACAGAAAAAAGGAAAACTGAATTCCAATTCCTAATAAAATATGTACGGTATATAAACAATTAAGAAAATCTTCCTAATCAAACAGATTATACATATTTTTAATAGACAAAATAATTGGAAATTTATTGTTTATATTATGTTCATAGACGGATTCAGTAAAAAAAGTATAACATTTTGGATGTTGAACTCACACCATTGATATTTCAAACACAATAAATCCAAAGTTAAGAAGGAAATATAGAAAAATGTTACAGGAAGTTCTTAATATGTCATGTCAATTGTCTACACTTGGAAGATTGTAAAATACTTCCTCAAAAACTATATTATTTGTGATATATGTGCTAATACCATCACAACTATCTATGAGAATATGGAGGCCTTCAGGTCGTGTCACTCTGGATATAGCAGCATAAATGTGTCTGTGCGAGAAATCTGCTTTAGGAAGGTAAAGCCCAACCGTATCAAGTGATTGTCCCTGACTTTTGTTAATCGTCATGGCATAACATATTTAAATTGGAAACTGAACGCATTTAAATTCAAACGGCCAGTTCGTGTCACTTGGAATCATCTCAATTCTAGGTATTAGATGTTTCATTCCAATATGAGAGCCACACAAAATCTCACATTCAATACTGTTCTTCCTACAGGATTTCACAATCATTCTTGTACCATTGCATAATCCCATGATCTGGTTTAAGTTTCTCATAAGCATGACGACAACTCCTACCTTTAATTTTAACTCATGCTTAGGAATGCAAGGCATATTGATAGAGTTTAGATACTCAACTGGAAAAGCGGATCTGAAATCATTATCATCATCACCTGCATCATCAATTGAATCCTGACTCAGATAAGTGTAAACCATGCCATGAATTTTTTCAACTATCATTGTATTAATCTCATCCACCACGATATTGGTAGGTGTGAGTATGGCCCTTGATCTGAGGTATTCATGTGAAGAGATATTTTGTATAAAATCTGGGTACGTCACTTCAAAAAGCTTCTGGATTGGATCTCCGGACGTATGAACGATACATTGATCAGGAATCTTTATTAACATTTCACCAATGTCTGGACTTGGAGAAATATTGGTTTCTTTGCCATCACCGACAGCAAGCTGCCACTTGCTAAAGTCCGCAATGGTTTTGTTCCCCAAATCACTATTTCCTGCATTAAGCCACATGTTTTGCTTCAATAAAAATACTTCACAGGATTCCCAAAGCTTGGATTTATTGAGGGTAGAGCAGACAACTTCAGCCCTTGATGCTTTTGGAATGACAGGAAGTATCTGCCTAAAATCTCCACCAAAAACAATGGTTATACCACCAAATGGCTTTTTAGCTTTGGTTTTATCAATAGTATACATAATATCTCTCAAGGATCGATCAACGCATTCAAAAGCATGACGATGTTGCATAGGAGCCTCATCCCAAATTATTAAATCAGTTCGCTGAAGTAGCTCAGAAATATCAGTCCCGTGTCTTAAACCGGCAGAACAATTTTCATCAAGCTTGAGTGGAATGTGAAAGCGGGAGTGTGCGGTTCTTCCACCAGGAAGCAACACAGCAGCTATACCACATGAGGCAACAGAAAGCACAATCTTATGCTCTGATCGTAATTGACAACACAGTGTCTGCAACAAGAAAGTCTTTCCACATCCTCCACTTCCGTAAACAAAGAAAACACCACCTTTTTTCTGGTTGATATTGTCAAGAATGGAATCATAGACTATCTTCTGTTCATCATTGAGAAGACTATGATTTCTTGTGTGGATTCTCTTCATTTATTCTATATCATAGGATGTTTCGTCAAGAATTAGTCTATTCTTGTGTGAATTTTTTATATATTTTATAGATAGATTGACATAAAAGAAGTGAAATGGCCTCAACGACGTTTAGTCGATAAACATGAATTGTATATGGAACCAAAATAAAGTGTGAAAAGTGATGCGCCTTAGTTTTTGTGCAAAGATTAAGAGAAGTCTCCTGAAGGCATATATAAACAAAATTTCTTGATGGTTTGTAGACATGGAAATCATTTCGCGTACTTTCGTATTAGCTGTATCGAACACATAATATGGCTTTTTACTGAAACTAGACCTGACAATTCATTCGTTTCATATACTTTCGTATCGTGTACTTTTGTATTTCGTGTAGATAATGCCAAATCAAATCCCAACCCATTAAAGATTTGTTCGGTTTCGTGTTCGTGTCCTTTATTTCGTTTAAGTTTCCTGTCGTGTTCATGTAAATTTTGAATAAAATAGAAATTAAGATAAATAAATAAAAATATTTAAATATTACATTTTTACTAGTCGAGTTTTTAAATCAATATGGCATAAATAATCAATTTTGGTCAAAACTTGTGAAAATTAAATTTGAAACTATTTTGTATTTATTTTATGTAAATATTATATTCAAAAAATTATTTAAAAACATGTATTTATGTAATTTTAAATAGGTATTCACTTTGTGTATTTTTGTTTCGTGTCATGTACCTAAAGGTAAACTCAAAACGGATAATAAATTTATCTGTATAATTTATGTTCATATACTTTCATGTTCGTGAACCACAAAGGTCAACCCGAATCAGTTATTTTCATGTCTTGTACGAAATTGCCAACTCTACCTGAAATAATTGAACCAAATGTAGGGTCTTTTACACCTCTACACGTCCCGTCTTTTTACACATATACTCGTTGAGCACACTCAACTAAATGCTTAATTGGTTAAGCTTTAGAACCTTGACTAAGAATAATGCTATCAATAGAACTGAGTCACATAGAATAAAGAAGTTGGACACTAATTGCATTTCAATTTCTCTCCACTTGTTAGTTACAAACAAATACCGTGAAACATAAATTTAAAATTAAATTACATTGTAGAATGAAGAGTGCATGTATATGAATTAATAAAATACTAATTAGCAACTAAGCTCACCTTTATTAGGCTCAAATCATCATCCCAAGAATTGAAATATTTTGGCTGTAAAATATATTTAAATTGTTAGATATTTTCGTTAAATTAACACATATATTAAAGAAGTAGAATATGAAACTGCCGATAGTAGTAGGTTGTAATGGATAAATGCGACGAAGGCACGCCTGGAGAGATCACATAGTAGCTAAGTTATCTGTAAGAAAAGTGGGCCCCAATTTGATTTATCTTGTGATGACGACATTTTGGTACAAAAAGGATGACATTTTGGTAAAAAAGGTATAGGATAATTTAATTAGCGAAAAAAGGTACAAGAGAATTTGAGTAGGAATATGTCACACGTCGGCATCACCAGCAGCATTCTTATCTTGTTCGTATAAATTTGTTTTTTATTCACCTATAAATAAATTATTTTTCAGCTTTTATTTCTTCATATAATTTGTTTATAATAATTAAATCTATAGTATGATAGATAGGTATGTGTTGTAAGTTTGTAACAAAAAGCAAAATCGTGAGGGCCACATCAACTAAATCTTTTCACTAGGTTCTACAGAAGTTTTTCAAAAATATTTATAATAAATTTTGAACTGCGTGAGTTGAAGAAATGATATGAAAGTGAAAACAAATTTTTCTATATTCGTCAATGATCAATTGACTATACATTCTATAACTTAAAATTTTATTATTGTAAGATTGGATAGGGACCAGAGCTGACCGAAAATTTGTGTTGACGAATATAATAGTTTAATTTTTATTCGATTATATATTATAATACTATGATTTTATTACTTACGCATAAACATAATTATTATTTTATTTTATTAAAGAAGTGTTATTGAGCCCTGATCTTAAACACAACTATAAATATATAAGAAGTAATATTAAAAATTACTATTCACTCAAATTATATTGTGCGGAGTGAAATGTTAACAAGTTAATCCGTGAAATTTTGTTGAATTACAAATCTTGTTTGTTGAGATCCGAAAAAAATTATTAATATTATTATGTCATTACTTATGTATAGACAAAATTATTGTTTATTTTGGAAGAAGTGTTGGTCATCTTAAACACACCTGTGAATATTTTATAAGTATAATATTAAAAAATTTTCATTCACTCAATTTACAAATGTGCGAGGTGAATGGTTATCAAACTACAATGTAAAATTTTTTCGAATTGCAAATTCTATTATACATGTACGAGGTAAAATTTCATTGTATTGCAAATCCTATTTTTTGAAATGTGAAATTAATTGCGCAAATTATACTCGTTGAAATCTGAACAATACTTCATGATATACAAATTTTATTTTAAGCATCTTACACCAAAATCAAATGGAAGGATTTAACATTAATTTAAAGACAATGACTTTAAAGATTTAAATAAATTTGGATATCACTTTATCAAATTAAAATAACTAAAGTATTTGCAAAACCAAGCAAAATCTCTTATCAAAGTCTAATGTGATTTATATGAATGAAAATGTCACTACTAAAGGTGGAAGTCTAAACCATCTGCTTCGTAAATATCATATATTATCTTAGATGATAGTTATTTATTATATACTTTGGCGATAACATGACGCAAATTTAGCAAAACTATCAAAATGAAGTTTAGTTGATAAACATGAATTATATATGAAACCAACATAAAGTGCAGAAAGTGAGGCGGCGTATCTTGTTTGCGTACAAAGGTTAGTACATGCAAGTTATATATATGAACAAAATTCTTTTATAATTTCTAGACATAATAATTATTTCGTATCTTGTACCTTTGTTAAAAAATGAAAGAGAATGACATGAAAATTCAGAGCATACAATAGTACCTTTATTACGTAGCATTTATTTATATTACAATTTTCACAATGTAAGAGATTTGCAGTGTACACATTCTACCTCATTGTTATTTTAATTTCATAACAGAAATGTACTGAAAAAATATCCAAACGAGCACCAATTGAAATACAACTACATGCTTCCTCTGTTCACACAGTTCACACAAAACGGCGTAACAATGACATAATCGAAATATGAAATACGACATTATGCTATAGTAGTCTATACGGGCGAAATAGATTTTATTACGGGAGTATTGGTGTCGTCCTTGCTTAGTACAAACAGCTCCAGCTCCTTTTCAGTCATTTCCCTTCGTTTTTTTGCCTTGTGAGCTTTCATGAACTCCTCCATGCACTGAAGGAAAACATTTTCATTGTCCGCAAAATTACAATGTATGTGTATACTGCAATTTGTTATATGAAGTGATTAGTGTATGGTTAACATACCTTCTGCTTCATCCTCTTTGTCGCTATTTGATTACGTATGCACTAATCAATAAGAGAAGTAAAATAATTATACCAATTCGTTTTACAGAACCAAAGTTGTAGTCAGAGTCTTACTTGTCAAAACATGTTACAATCCTGCATTCTCTTCTTTTATAACCTGTAGTTCTGCTTCCAAATCACATTTATGAGCCTTGCCAATATGAAATTATGAAAACAAACATTTAAAACAGACTTGGATATGTATAGAAGCCATCTATTTCAAAATAAAATCCATAATTTCATTCTAATCTTCTTCTCATTATCATTTGTATATGTATAGAAGCCATGTATTTTCTTAAATCGTTAGGATTACTCATTTAATTAGTATTTTACTCAGATTTCTATACACCAAATTATAATTACAATTTCAATTTCATCTGTAAGATTTTTATCATCTGTATTTGATTTTATTTTCATATTTTGCTGTTTGTTTAGGTTCGACTAAGGCGAAGAAAAATTGTTTGGGATCAAAAATTACATTTAGCTCAACCAAATCAGGTAAAAATTCTTAAACCTCGAGCAATTATACAAATTTATTTTTTAAGGTTTACATGTTTGATGAAATTTCTAAGAGAGGTTATTTTTATCCTCGGGCTCAATTTTGTTCCTAACGATATTTTACCATGTTTGTATTTTTATATGTATCTAATTTGTTTATTATATAGATTTTTATTGATTAATGTTTGATATTTATGTAGTGTTGATTCTCAATATTCGAAATGAGTATGGAGACACTCTTGCTCATTCAGAGCATTTGTAGATGGGTGATGATTGTTGATCGAATTTTCTGTGCGTGCTTGTATAAAATATTCAAATGTTAATCAAATTTTCGAATTTCTATTCTGCTAGATTTCTGCTCCATAGATGAAACAGTTAAGTTATTCATCTCTCTCGATCATGGATTATAAATTGCGATACTGATTTCTGACACGATGGATGTTATTTTGATAGTGTTTGATAATAGTTCTCACCGAAGTCTCTTTTTTTCCTATCATATTTGTTCTAGTAACACGTATGATGAAAGGGTAAAGTTATCTAAATTAGCTACAAATTTCAGTCATATTTATGATTTTTTTTCAGGACAACGAATAGAATAAGGAGATGTATTGGAGTATTCTCTATTTTGTATTGGTTTTTCACCAATTCACGATAACTATATCTCAAGCTACAAAGTTGTATAATTGTTCATAAGTTGTGTTTCTATAAAACTACATTAAACTATTTTTTTATAGTTAGCATATTGATGTATAAAAAATATTTATTATGTATCGTAATTACTGATCAAAGTTCATAATTTATTTTGTTAGTTTACAAAATATCAGTTTAATGAGTTTTTAATTAGTGAACGATGATTTTGTTTACATTTTCTCATCTATTTCTTAGACCAGTTTTGTTGTTATTAATTGAAATTTATAATTTTTATACTGTAGTGTTGATGCATATATTTTTTGATTCTTTTCTCGATCAAATCTCAGATTCTTGTTTTGTATTTTACTCAGGTTTCTGTGTCCATATCTTATATGATAATTTTTCAGTTGTGTTAGTTGGAAGACTGAAGCACTGGAATCCAATATGGAGAAATGACATGCATTAGTCTGGAAACTGGATGAAGAAAGCAAAATTCCGAGTGACTTTCATTTTACCGATGTGAAGATTCTAGACCAGTACATCATTGATCAGGTAATTTATCTTTGGTTTTTGATTTTTTGGATATGAAGATTTATTGGACTTTTTTAAGGTGAATTAGGCTGATTCATGTTGAAGTTATAGTTATCTAAAAATTATATGAGCACAAGTAAGAAAGGCTACATTTAACTGACTGAATTTAAGAAACCACATTGTTATTCCCTAACAATACAACAAGAATTATAGAAGGGGGGGTTGAATGTAATTCTGGGTTCTTTTTGAGATTTTTAAAATTGTTCTAACTCAATAATATTTAAGTGTTTGATTTGCAAAGTGCGGAATAAGAGAATTGTATAAATCAAAACACAAGTAATAAAAACACAAGTCTTTAAAACTTTCTGGTGGATTTGAATGTATCCACCATATATATATATATATATATATATATATATATATATATATATATATATATATATATATATATATATATATATATACATATATATATATCGAGAAAACCCTGTGAAGCTTGAATAGCTTACAGCTGCCTTTTACAAGTGAACAAACAAACTACTGAGAAATTTGTAATAGTTACAACCTTATCTATTTCTCTTCTAAAATTTGTTTGCTTAGTTATTTATTCTACTTGCTACACTTGGTTTATATATCACCAAGTTTACATGGTAATAAGACATGATAATAAAATAAAGCCTATCAAGTCTAACTCCATGCTACTTCACTACTCTATTCCAGCATCTTTGAATATCTTCATAATAGCATGGAAATGGTAATGCTTCTTTGTTCTCAAAACCCTGCTAAATAGGATGCCACATTCCTTTTACAAACACCCAACGCATGTGACTGTGTTGTCACTGTCAACAGATATTTGAATTGATCATCCGTCGGGTACATGTTTGTTATCCGTCGGGTAGTCTTGTTGATCATCTGTTGGGTAGCTTTGTTGTTCATCCGTCGGGTAGCTATTTGACACTTAACTCCATTTCATTTATGCAGAATTACAAGACATCTAATATTTATAATTAATCAACCTAT
The DNA here is from genome assembly GCF_009905375.1 of Apium graveolens. Taxonomy (NCBI): domain Eukaryota; kingdom Viridiplantae; phylum Streptophyta; class Magnoliopsida; order Apiales; family Apiaceae; genus Apium; species Apium graveolens. Next base: position 58,959,086 of record NC_133652.1, read on the forward strand.
TCTGCATATTTACTAGTAGTCAACATGACTCATATTACTACATAATCTACACAAAGTTGTATGCAGAAATGTGTTACATTACTTATTGTTACCTAAGCTACTCACCCGATGGATATCAATTAGTCATCCGTCGGGACTATATTGAATCATCCGTCGGGACTATAATTGATCATCCATCGAGTGCTACAAAATTCACTAAGTCAAATCTACTAAGGTGTCTTGTTTAGCTTATCATCAAGTACATGACATATTCCTAACAATCTCCCCCAATTTATGTCTACTGGAATTGTAGCCAAAAATTAAGAGAAACTTGATGATAACAAAACATCCTAAAAATACAGATTGAAAAATAGTAGACAAAACTGATAAGTGCTACAATATTACTGAAAATTGAACAGTGCAAAGTACGCAAAGAAATTGCTCACAATAATTATCAAGGTGCTCCTCTAGTCTGAGCAGATAGATCTATTTCCTTGATTATCTGGATTTCTTTCCAAGCCTTCTGTTGTTTTCTTCAATTTGATTCTGGAGTTGTCTGTGGAATTCAAGTTCATCAGCTTCTGAGAGATTTAGCATTTCCTGCATTTCCAAAAGAGTCTCATTGCTGGAGATACTCAATTGGTCCTCCAACCTGAAGAATCTTCTAACTCTTTTTTCATCCCTGAATTCCATCAACCAATAGGGCCTCAGATGCACTCTCTTTCCTGTAAAGGGAATAGATAGAGTTTTTGGAAGTACATCTTTGGCTCTAGTACTTCTCCGCTCCTCAATCTTCTTTAGAACTAGTCTTCTTACAGTTATATTGTAACCAAAATTCTTTTTAAATGAAGAGTAGATCTTTAGTAGCACATATTGGCTTTTTAGAAGAATCATGTGAAGTGGCCATATGACCTCTCTTCCTCCCTTGTATTTAAATACCAGACTTTCAGGGAGATGTCTGTGAGCATTAATTCCTCTAACTTCTTCCAATTCATCTAAGTAAAGGTTTATGTCAGAAAAGTCCTTGATGTCACAGATGTACAAGATGTATCCCTTGTCGACTGTAGATTTAGCTCTGATTGAGGTCTTAAATTTGAGAATCACAGGCTTCACTTTCTTGCTTGCTCTTGTCTTTGTCTTCTTTGGCTTGAAAATAGGTAAATTTAGCTCAGAAATTGGCAAACTATCCCAGTCTACTGGCTCATCCTTAGGAATAATTGGCTCACCATGAATATTCCTTATTGGATCCACAACATTGAATTCTTCAAATACCACAAAGGGTTTTGATGCTTGAGTTGTAGTTGTAGGCTTCTTCGGAATAGAGTCTTCCTTTTCCTCATTACTGAAGTCCAATTTTCTCTTGGACAGTAGCTTGTATCTGAATCTTCTTTTCTGTTATGGTTCATCTTGTTGTTGATCTTGAGGTTCAGCAATCATAGATGGTTGTGCAGAGATCTCAGTTGTAGTCTTCACAGCTTGAAGTTTGGCTAAGATAGCAGCTTGCTCCTTCTTTTTGTTTGAGCTTCTTAGCATTTAAGGCATCTTACTTCTTTTCTTACCTTATTCTCTCTTTCTATTCCTTTTTGGCTTCTAGAAACTGAGGGTGTCCAGCCACAACACATATCTCTTTACCATTTCTGTTGATCTTTGCAATTCTCTTTTTAAGTGCTGAATCTGTTGAATCCTTGTAAAATGCAATTGACCTTGCCAACAGCTTCTTCTCATCTGGCTTAGGTGTCTCATACACAGTATCCATAGGATTCTTGTCTGAAAACTTTGGATAGTTTCTTTTAGGCTTCATGATTAAATCTGCTTTTGGAGATTTGATGTAGGAAGTTTGACCCTTTTTCCAGATAGTTCATACTTATGTCATTCACAGAGATTTTCATGACTTAAGGTTGATGACTAAAGACTTTATCTAGTTTCTGAATTGGCCCAAACTTTTGTTGAATCTCTGCATCTATCTTTCTCCACTTTTCTTTCAATTCCTTCTCAGTTGCTGCTATATCAATCTTTAGCAGTTTGTCATCTATGTTTAGTTTTGCTACTACCAAATTTATGATATTAATGTTGTCCGGGGCTGGTGGCTTTGTGAAAGCAATTGTTGGCACAATCACTTTGCTAACTTGTATGTTTAGCTGTAGCTCCCGCTCACTTGCGCCTTTCACCCCCTTACTTGAGCTTTTCTCCCCCTTTTTGTTAGCATCAAGTTATTGAATGGAGGGGAGTTGAGCAGCCACCAACTATTGGAGTAGAATAGTTGGAGTTTCTTGATTTATAAGTATCTTAGCCATTGACTTCTCTACATCAGATAATCTTGAGTCCATGGCCTCAACTCTTCTATTTAGATCAGTTTCCTGAGCTTATGAGCTATTTCAGTCATGGTAGTTCCAGGCATTCTAGCATCCAACCTTGCTATGAAATCCTATTTTACTTCAGAAATTTCTTGTTTGATTTCATCTACACTCTGACTATGATGAAGAGCTTGGATTTTGTGTAGTTGAAGTGCTTCAAGGTGAGTTGTAAGTAGCTTCTTTATGCTGTCATTATTAGATGATTGAATTGGTGCTTGGGTGTCATGGATCAGCTTGAATAGTGTTGATTGGAGATGTGAGTAGGAACAATATTTTGTTAGCATCCAGGCTGGAGTGTCTGCATCTCCCCCTATGCTCATGTTGTCTTCCTCATCATCCCTACTAGCATCCCCAAATGAATCTTCAGCCAGTTCAAAATCACTACCAGTATTGGAAGTTATAGCAGTGATTGCATCTTTTGCTCTTTATAGAGATTGTGTAGTTTGCACCAATTGTAGCATCCTTTCAGCCTCCTTATTACCCTGTACAACTAGAGTTTGGTAAGCTGTAGCAGGGTGAGTAAATGTCTCAGCATCGAGGGAAATAGAGTCTATAGCAGCTAGATAGTCTTGATGACATAGTCTTTTACTTTCTGCTTCATTGACACTCATTGACTCACTTGTAATGATTTCCATCCTTATCACTCCTGTACCTGCTTTTCTCTCATGATCTGTCTATTTTTGCATCAAGGGCTCCCCTTGGATTCCCACCCTCACCTTCACCGTCTAAGGTGGGACTCCTCTCACTCACTTTTGCCCGTCCTGAAGAAATAGACTGCATTGGTTCAATCTTTTCCTCTCCTTTTTCCTGGGAGCAACCCAGACTCTCACTCAAATCACTCCCTTCCTTCAGTCCTAAGAGTGATTGCACTACTACTAAGTCTTCTGCACTTGTAAGAATTGAAGAAATTTGAAGTTGTGCAAAGACACTCGACGGATGATGAATATCCATCAGGTTAGAAGTATGGCTATCTGACGAATGACTGCTCTTAGGCTTATCCGTCGGAATACAATCACTACTCGACGGATGATGAATATCCATCGGGATAGTAGAAATGAAAGAGTTTGGAGTGGAGACTATTGTAGCCTCTGTGCAGATTGATGAAAATTTTGTCACAGATGTCTCAACAGTCTCAGAAAGGAATGGTAAATGAGCCAACAAATCATCTAAAATATGATGCTCACTTACATGGATTTTTGGCTTCTCCAAGAAAGTTAAAGATGGAGAATTTGGAAGAGATGTATTGATCATGTCAACATCCAGTGAGTATGTGGGAGAATTTGGTGTATCAGGTGCTTCAATTATGAGAGATCTTGGCTGTGACTCCACATTTATTGGAGCCACATCAACCTGACTTTGAGAAGATGCAATGACTGGGTCTTTAGCACTAGTTTGCACTAAGTGTGTGCCGTGTGCATCCCCAAAGGTTTTTGATAGCCTCTTGGCCCGTGCTCTTGGCTGAGAGCTTTGTTCAATAGTTATATCCTTTTGGGAGGATGCAACTAGTAATGAGCTTAAATCCTTTTTAAGTACTGCAGTGTGTTGAGAAACTGCAGTGTGGCTAGGCTGGGAAACACTCACTTCTCCAACCTTATTCTTAGGGATTCTTTTATTTTCACCTGTCCCTCACCTTTCTTACCCTCATTCACACTCCCCTCTTTAGGTTTATTAGATTTTACAACTGATTTCTTTTGAAAGAAATCAGAGGGGGCTTTCTTAGTTTTGGATTTTGGAATTTTTGTTTTGGCAGCTTGGGTAGGCATCTGTTTGGTCATTGGTACAGATGCCATAGCTACACTAGAAGGAAAAGAAATGTGTGAGGTTGGAAGAGTAGAGACAAAAGAAATTACCTCACTTACCTGAGGTCTCTCCATTACTGGAAAATAGAATAAGGGAACCTTCTTGTGATGATTTGCTCTACTTAAATCTGCAATAATACTTCTTTCTTGAACCCAACAATTCAGCTTGTTGGTTGGGTTCTCAATCACAATATTCTCAATAAGATGGTTAGCAAACATCATAAAGAATCTGGCATAGTAGACACTTTTACCTCTCTTATTAAGTTCTCTTAACTTAAAGCCTAACTCAAACAAAACCAAGTCACTGAAATTAAAGTACTTATCAGTAACTAGCATGTAAATCATGTTAAGCATATATATAATGATAGAATCAAAATTTCTAATCTTACCAGAAAACACTTTAGTTATTACATCACACAGATAACTCAATTCTTTCCTAAGACCCAACCTTCTAATTTCACTTAACTTAGAGGTAGTGAGTGCATAGCCCATAGAGTAAAGCATGTTAACAATGTCAGAGTCTGTGTGTGGAGCAGTTCCAGTATTTTCAGGAATCCTAAAGCATGCTTTGACAATATCACTATTTATGCAAAACTGCTTACCTTTTAGAGTGAAAGAGATGGTTTTGTCTGTTGAGTTGTATACTGCAGTTGTCCACATCTCCTCTATAACCTCATAGTAAATGGTGGGTGATTCCAACATGGCATAGTTGAGTTTGCAGTTCTTCACAAAATCCATCATTTTGTGGTAGTCACCAGACTGTTGAATCTCCTTGTTTACTAAAGTTGAGAAGTTGTTTTTCTTATAGATGAAACCGGTTTGAGATATAATTTTCATTACAGGTGCCATTGCTAAAGATTTGAAAGTTTGTAGAGAGAGAATTTGCTTTTGAGAAGAAAGAAGTTAGAGCAATTGAATCTTGAGAATGATAAAAGAAAAGAATGAAAAAGAATTTAGCTTTTATACTATCTCAGAGATAAACTGACAAAAATAATAAAGTGAGATAAAGGACCAATAAAAATTGCCCAAAATAGCCGTTTATAAAATAAATAAACTGTAAAAATTATGTCACTTATCCGTCGTGTCATGCTTACAAGCTGTAAGTATACTGGATGGATAAAGTTCAGTGTTTTAACGGCTAAGATTGAGACAATTCGACAGATGAGTATAAATCAGTTATCCGTCGAGTTATAAAATATTCCAGAAAAATATATGATTTTTATAGGCAAATAGTATTCTGACGGATGATCAAACTCGATGGATAATGAACATCCGTCGGGATGTAAATTTTAACTTAGCCAAAATTTCATCAAAATAGTAAGATCAATTAAATTTCTTGTTGCATTAAAACTTGCAAAATATCTGAAATGATTCAAGAATAATTGAGCATACCTAACTCACTTACCAACCTTGAAAAGGTGGATTCATCAAGTGGCTTGGTAAATATGCCTGCAAGCTATTTTTCACTTGGAACATGTTACATATTGAATTCTCAATGATCAGAAGAAGCTCAGGATCTGGCTACTCGGATGTCATCTGGATCTGATGTACCATCAGGATTTGGTATGTTATCAGGATTTGTATGACATCAGTATTTAAAGACAGTCAACATTAGAGGATTTATTTTGTTCCTTATAATTTGGAGCAGATATCTGTTACGTCTGAGAGATAGGACTTTTTCTGTTTAGTTTAAGATATGTATCAGTTTCAGTTAGATTTTGATAATGCATATCATAGATTAATCTGTTGTAGTTGTGTAGTATATAAACACAATTTAGGTCATCACTTAGTGTACAACACTCGAGGATCATTCGACCTAGCAGCTCTCAAGAACATCAGTATTCCTTGAGAGGATTTTGTAACAGTTTTTATCAGATATATTTTATTACTTGTTCGAAACATTTATACAATTGTATCCAACCCGCCTTAAATAATTGTATCTTTACTGGGCAACAATTGGTATCAGAGCACACTGATAAATTTACAATCAGAAACGATCTAAACATGTCTCTGAACAAGTATGAAAGCATTAAAATTCCCAGTCTGAAAAAGACTGAATATCCAACATGGAAGGTGAAGATGCTCATGTACCTGGAAGCTACAGATCCAGATTATCTAGACATAATCAAAGATGGACCCTTCATGCCAACAAAACTGGTACCTGCAACTCTTACTGTTGCTGAACACTATCAACTGAAGGAGAAGACAAAATGGACACCAGAAGAGAATGTAGTTGTGCTGAAAGATGCAAAGGTAAGAAACATTTTGCATAACAGTCTTGATTCTGTGATGTCAAACAGGGGTCATAGCCTACAAGACGGTCAAAGAAATATGGGATGCTCTTAAAATTCAATGTCAAGGAACGATGGCCATCAAAAAGAACATAAGGGCTGTTCTAATTCAAGAATATGAACACATTGAGGCCAAGCCTGATGAAAGTCTCACTGACATTTATGACAGATTTGTAACTCTGCTAAACAATCTGTTTTTGGTGGGAAAGGTGTATGATCGAGAGGATTCAAATACCAAGTTTTTGAGAGCTTTGAGTGAAGAATGGGAGACTCAGACTTCAATCATACGACATCAGTATGATCTGGACATAATTACTCTGGATGAAGTCTATGGCATGCGGAGTGTTAGATATATTTGAGATGTCATGTCTAATCTATTGTGTTTAGTTTTAGAACATAATATCATGACTTACTGGAAATCAGAACTTAATGAAGTCAGAACTTATATCAGAACTTAAGGTCGTCAGGATTTATATCAGGACTTAAGTGCGGGTACTTCAGATAAGGAAAGCAGCTGATTTACAGGAAAGGATAGTGACTAAAACAATAGAAGATATGCATGAAGATTTGACAGTTAGAAGACTTGTAGAAGATAATATCTGATTGATATATTTTAGGAGACAGAATTATATTCCATATCAATTAGAAGATATCTTGTAACTTAGTATTATATAAACACAGCTTAAGGTTTACACTATATGTGTTATCATTCACGAGGAAGATTATACATTATAACCTAAAAGCTCTTAGTGATATTGTTCATCACTGAGAGAGAGCAACTGTTTTATTATAACAGAGTTTATTATATTGAATATACTTGATTACTCTTACATACTTGTGTTCAAAATCGATTGGATTGTATAAACACTATATTCAACACCCTTCTATAGTGTTGTGTGACCTAACAAGTGGTATCAGAGCCTCTCTGTTGATTTACAAACAGTAAGATCCAGTTTATAATCATGTTTCAAGAAACACAAACCCCACCTAAGCACACCAAAACTCAAGATACTCAAAATAATCAAACTCACAGTCGATATGAGAGTATTAGGGTTACCATACTGAGAGCATCTGAGTATCCTATATGGAAGGTAAAGATGGCTATGTTTCTGGAAGCCACAGATCCACAATACCTTGATAGAATTAATGATGGACCATATAAGCCTACCAAGCTTTCTGTTACAGTTTCTGATCAACGAGCAAATATGATACCAAAGGAGAAAAGTGAGTACACAACTGAAGACATCTCATCTATTGCCAAGGATGCAAGGGTAAGGCATCTACTGCATAGTGCAATTGACAATATCATGTCAAAGAGGGTAATTGGATCCAAGACTGCAAAGGAGATATGGGATGCTTTGGAGACAAGATGCCAGGGAACTGATGCAATTAAAAAGAACAAGAAGACTATACTCACTCAAGAGTATGAGCACTTTGACTCAAAAGCTGATGAGTCATTAACTGATTTATATGACAGGTTTGCCAAACTCTTGAATGATCTGTCACTCGTGGACAAGGAATATGATCTTTAATATTCAAATCTAAAGTTCCTTTTATCTCTTCCTGAAAATTGGGATTTGAAGTCTACTACCATAAGAGACAACTATGACCTTGTTGAAACTACTCTTGATGAAATTTATGGTATGCTCAAGACTCATGAACTTGAGATGGATCAAAGGAGCAAAAGGCATGGAAGAAAGTTAAAGACAGTTGCTCTTAAAGCTGAGGAGGAATCTCCTAAAGTGGTTGTCTCAAAGAGGGGCAAATGAAAGGCTCTCATCATACAGTCTGATTCAAAGTCATCAAATTCTAATGATGATGATTCAAAATTTGAAAATTTATCTGAAGTTGATGTGCTCTTATGGTGAAGGGTATCACAAATATAGCGTGTAAGAAATTCAGAAAGGGCAAGAAGTTTTCCAGGAAAGGTGGAACTCCTGAAAGTAAAGGGTTCAGAAAGTCTGAAGGCAAAAGAGGAAAGTCTGACAGAGGAGACAACTCAAATGTCAAATGCTATAATTGTGGTAAAAGAAGCCACATCTCTCCTGACTAAAAGAAAGGAAAAAGTGATAAAGGATAGGCACTTATCACAAAGAAGAAATATTGGGCAGACACTTCAGATTCTGAAGATAAGGTGAACTATGCCTTGATGGCAAATCTTGATAGCAGTACTGATGCTGCTGAATTAAAGGTACCTTAATCAACTCTTTCTTTTCATACTGATGATATTTTTGAGCTAAGATTATATCTGAAAACCATGTTCATTAGTTTTAGAGATCAGACTTTAACAAATGAAAGATTAACATCTGAAAGTCTTGCTCTTAGAAACAAAAATAACTATTTAGAAAAAGAGTTAATTATGTTCCATCAAACTCAGAAAGAAAGAGATGAGGCTTTGTATGTTATAGATGAAGTGCTAAAATTGAAAAAATCTCTTAAATCTGAATTGGAAAAGGAAAAGGAGATAATCAAAACTTGGACTAACTCTGGAAGAACAACTCAGAAAATCTTAGAAAATGGAAATTGGAAAGAAGGACTAGGTTACCTAGATGATAAGGAAGAAAAGAAAACTGTGTCATCTAAACCAAACTTTACCAAGAAAGCTGAAAAGCCTAAAGTTAATCCTATTAAATTTGTAGCAAAAACTGATGTGTCAAAGTCTGAAAAGATGAATGATTCTAAAAAAGAAGTCAAAGAAAAGTCAACTTCTGACAAATTGAAACAGGACAAACCAGCTTCAATAAACATAGGTTTAATGACAAAGAAGCAGCTTAAGCATAAGCTGAAAGAGATTAGAAATGTGAACAAGGTAAAGGAAGCTAGGAAAAATAGGAATGGAAAAGAAGGTGTGAATAAAAGCAATAATTATATGCATGTTTCTAATGCTCCTAGAAAGGAATCCTATAACTGTGGAAACTCTAACCATCTTGCTTCTTTTTGCAGGAAAAATAAAGATATAAACTCTTTACCTCCTAGATCAGGAGTTAAGAGTCAGTCTGTTATGTTTAAACCACAAAATCCTTATTTTCATTGTGGTAGTTTATGGCATTCTATTTATACTTGTAAGGAATATCATAGTTTATACTATGATTATTATCAAATAAAACCTTCTTTGAAGAAAGTTAGTGTAATTCCTTCTAGTGTAAATTCTGATGCGAAGTCTGATATAAAGTCTGATAAGAAGCAAGTTAGCATAAAATCTGAATTAAATCTGCTACAAATGCTAAAAAACTTAAAAAGGCCAAAGGATCCAAGCAAGTCTGGATCCTTAAAACTAACCAATAGTGGCCTTTGTGATTGCAGGGCAACAGGAAAAACATCCTAGTTCTGGACAGTTGATGTTCAGGACATATGACTGGAAATAAAGCCCTGCTATTAGACTTTGTGGAGAAAGCTGGCCCAGGAGTTTCTTTTGGAGATGACAACATGGAAAAGACTCTAGGATATGGCAATATCAATCTTGGGAATGTCATAATTAAATAAGTAGCTCTTGTCTCAGGACTTAAACACAATCTTCTAAGTGTGAGTCAAATCTGTGATAGAGGTTATCATGTGGATTTATTTGAAGAATACTGTGAACTTGTAAGTAATTCTATAGGCAAAGTAGTTCTGAAAGATTACAGACATGGTAACATATATGAAGTCAGAATTTCAACAAACTCTGATGGTTCTGTAATTTGTCTGTTAAGTAGAGGATCAATTGAAGAAATATGGAATTGGCACAAGAGACTCTCTCATTTAAATTTCAACAACATAAATGAGCTAGTAAAGAAAGATCTTGTGAGAGGACTGCCAACATCAGTATTTGCTCCTGATGGTCTTTGTGACTCATGTCAAAAGGCAAAATAAAGAAAATCTTCATTCAAGAGCAATTCTTGAGCCTTATCACTTACTGCATGTTGATCTATTTGGTCCAGTCAATGTCATGTCTATTTCAAAGAAGAAATATGTTATGGTTATAGTGGATGAGTTCACAAGATACACTTGGGTGTATTTCTTGCACAAGAAGAATGAAATTGCATCTACTCTAACTGATCATGTCAGACAGCTGGATAAATTGGTCAAAGATTTTTTTTAAATAATAAGAAGTGATAATGGCACTGAGTTCAAAAATTCAATCATGGAAGAGTTCTGCAAAGAGCATGGAATAAAGTAGGATTTTTCTGACCTGGAACTCCACAACAAAATGGAGTTGTAGAAAGAAAGAACAGGACTCTCATTGAAGCTGCACGAACTATGCTTGATAAAAGCAAAGCTACCAACCTACTTTTGGGTTGAAGCTGTGCAGACTGCTTGTTTTACACAGAATGCTACACTCATAAACAAGCATAGAAAAACACCATATGAGATGGTGAAGAAAAAGAAGCCAAACCTGAAATACTTTCATGTATTTGGATGCAAGTGTTTTGTTCTTAAGACTCATCCTGAACAGCTGTCAAAATTTGATCTAAAAGCTGATGATGGAATTTTTGTTGGATATCCACTTTCCACAAAAGCCTTCAGAGTCTACAATTTAAGAACAAGGGTTGTCATAGAATCTATCAATGTATCTTTTGATGATAAAAAGATTTCAATGATCATGATTAGCTGATATTTGAAAATGAAGATTTAAATTCTGATTCTGTAAATTCTGATGACCTAAATCCTGATCCTGTAAGTTCTGACGGGATAAATTCTGATGTCATTGAAACTGTGGTAACTACTCCGAGGGAAAATGCACCTGTTCAGGGGGAGCAATCTAATGATCCTACCATATCTCAAGACTCTTAAGAAGCATCAGAACCTGTCAATGGTTCTTCAAGTTTGATTCATCAAGTTCTGATGAGCCAAACTCTGATAATTCTGGAACCTCTGATTCTTCAATTCCTAAAGAATCCAACTCAAATTCTGAAATTTCAGAGAGCATAACTTCTGGGGGAGCATCAGAAAATGCTGATGGAGACAACATGGATCATGGGGGAGGATCTAGTTCTAGAGATAAACTTCCATCTGCAAGGAAGTGGACTAAATCACACACACCTGACTTGATAATTGGAGATCCTGAAACAGGTGTCAGAACTAGAACAACAACATTAAATGAATGTCTCTATCATTCCTTTCTATCTCAGACCGAACCAAAGAAAGTGGAAGAAGCTCTTCAAGATGTTGATTGGGTGCAAGCAATGCAGGAAGAATTAAATAAATTTGAAAGAAATAAAGTCTGGACCCTAGTGCAAAGACAAAAGAACAGATCCATTGTTGGCACAAAATGGGTGTTCAGAAACAAAACTGACAGTGATGGACTAATTACAAGAAATACAGCAAGTCTGGTTGCTAAAGGTTACTCTCAACAGGAGGGTATTGAGTATGATGAAACATTTGCTCCAGTTGCTAGATTGGAAGCCATAAGAATCTTTTTGGCTTATGCTACTCACAAGAAGTTCAAAGTCTTTCAAATGGATGTGAAAAGTGATTTTCTCAATGGAGAATTGGAAGAAGAGGTATATGTTGAACAACCTCCAGGCTTTGTAGATCCAAACTTTCCAAATCATGTCTTGAGGCTCCAAGAGCATGGTAGGAGACTTTATCTCAATTCCTTCTGGAAAGTGGATTTAACAGAGGCACAATTGATAAAACTTTGTTCTACTTCAACCATGGAAATGACTTACTTTTGGTACATATATATGTTGATGATATCATCTTTGGTTCTACAAATGCCAAACTCTGTGAAAGGTTTGCAAAGCTAATGCAGTCAAGATATCAAATGAGTATGATGGGAGAACTTAGCTATTTTCTGGGACTTCATATCAAGAAAAATGAAGAAGGTACTTTCATAAATCAATCTAAGTACACCAGAAATTTACTAAAGAAATTTGGAATGCAAGACTGTTCAACTGCATCCACTCTCATGGCCACTGCAACCAAGTTAGATAAAGATACTGGAGCATCAGTAGATATTACTAACTACAGAGGTATGATTGGCTCTTTACTCTATTTAACTGCAAGTAGACCAGATATCATGTATGCTACCTGTCTTTGTGCAAGATTTCAGGCTGATCCAAGAGAACCTCATCTAATAGCTGTGAAAAGAATTTTTAAGTACCTCAAGGGTACAGCTGATCTAGGATTATGGTATCCTAGAGAATCAGATTTTCAGCTAATAGGTTACTCAGATGCGGATTTTGCAGGATGCAAAACAGACAGGAAAAGCATTAGTGGAAGCTGCCAATTTCTTGGAGGAAGATTGGTTTCTTGGTTTAGCAAGAAACATAAATCAATTTCCACATCAACTGCAGAAGCAGAATATATTGTTGTAGGAAGCTGTTGTGCATAGATTCTTTGGATGAAGAATCAGTTACTGGATTATGGGTTAGAATTTTTTTAAATACCTATTTACTGTGATAATCAAAGTGCTATTGCAATGACAGGTAATCCAGTTCAACACTCAAGGACAAAGCACATCAACATTAGGTACCATTTCATAAGGGAACATGTGATGGAAGGTACAATGGAATTACATTTTATCCCAACAGATCAACAACTAGCAGACATCTTTCAGGTTCTTTCTCAAAATATGCTTAGTGTTTATTCTCATATATCAGAATTTATGATCAGTGTTTACAGATTGTCTTATCTCCATGCAATATATGCTTAAATTATAATATATTAAATACTGATTGTTATCTGATGTGATTCTGTATACTCTGATAGTGTTTTGGATGTCCTGCGACTATTCAATCCAATAAAGATTATTTGTTAGATGCTGACTTAGTAGTCTTTAACAAATTGTGTATCCCATGTTTGAATTAGTTGATTATGTGGAAATCTATAACACAAGCAAACTCTGATTTTGATCTTAGTCAAATTTACTTTGTGTATCTTATTACTAAGTCACAAACTATATTTTTGCTTCTTATCTGTCAAATTCTAATGTCAGTAAATCTTAAGGATGAACTACATGCTTGATAAGCCTCACTTATCTGAAGAAAACAAAAGAAAAGAAAAATTAAAGTCAGGTACTCCTTTGAGATCTAGAGTAAATATGTGAAAGGGAAGACCCAAGTGCATTGCAGGTATTAAGTTATATGCATTAGAAAAGCAAATAAATTTTTCTTGGTGACTTTTCATATTCTCTGATTACTGGAGAAATACTCTGATAATAGCATAAATTCTGATAGCAGTTGTGACTCATTTACACTGAGAAGCCACTGGAAAAAGAATGTCAAAAGATGCATAAAATGAGCACAAGTAGTTGAAGTGGACTCTTGCATAAACTTATTCTATAGTAGACTTCAAAATTAAAGACAGATTTTAAGCACTTTTCTTAGTTATGCCTTATTTCTAAGATATACTGAAGTTTATGAGACTTTAATCATTTTCTGATGATTTGCAAATGCACACACTCTCACTCCATATGAATGATGAAAATTATTGTGGTGATTAAGTTGTTTTTGACAAACAGTTAAGTATTATTTGAATAAATTCTGAGGACAAGTTCTGATGAAAGTTCTGATGATTAAACTCTCAAGAAGCCAGTCAGTACTTGTGTGAAGACTCACAGATACAGTCATTCACTTTTTGAGTACAAAAGCCATGTTTTCATGACCGTTAAATTTTGATAATAGTCAAGTTCTGATGCAAATCCTGATGGAAACTCTAATGCTTGCGTGGCATTATTTAAATTACTTGGTTTATTTTTAGTATTTACTGTAACGATTATATTTTATCAGAAAATAATTATGTGAGATAAAAACAGTGATAATCATTTGGTTAATGGGTTGCGTGTTTGTTTTTCATATGCATGTGTGCAATAATTACTGCTTATTTCTCGTACCCACTAACTATTGCTTTGAATATTTACTGGATGACAGGTGTAAAATGTCTGTTTTACTTCCAAAAAGAGTCATTGAGTGAAAAAAGTATAAATATTAGAGACAAAAGATTACCCAAATCTTTTACTTTCTCTCTTAATCTCTTATTTCTTTTACTCTCTCTCTCTTTTACTCTCTATTTTCTATCGGACTTTCTTACATGCATTTTAACAAATATCTTGTGAACACACATTTTCTCACTTATTTTTTTATAAAAATGACACCCAAAGATCTAATCTATGATGGAGCCAAGTTTGTTCCTAATAACTACATGACTATTCTTTCTAAGGATGAGGCTCCTTCAGAACTTCATTTCGTCCAAGACTTTCTTGCTCGAAGTGAAATAGGCTATGCACTGACCCAACCCCAGGCTCTCTCAGGCAAGCAGATTCTGGAGTTTTGGCAGTCTGGTGTTTATGACGATGGTGGAAAAGCTGGGTCCCCAAGTATTATCTTTACAACAGGGGAGGATGAGCATGTGGTGACCCTGTCAACTGTTCGACAAGCACTACATTTGCCAGAAAATTGCACCTTCATTTCACCAGTTCAGGAGCCAGCTCTTCAACAGATGATGGTAAATCTAGGCTATATTAAAAGTCTTTGACAAAGCCGGGACAATTAAAGAGACCCCATATCAGGAGGGAGGAGTTTTTTCTTTGACTGTATTACAAAAACTTTTCCCAACAAGTGCTCAAACTTTGATGCTATACCCATAATGAGTCAGTAAATCGGGTATGCCCTTTTGAATTAAACACATTTTGATTATGCAAGTGTTATTTTAGGGTTTATTGGTGTTAGAATGAAAGAGATAGCAATATAGTATATTTTGCTAGATTTTGTCAACTTATATATACTTTCTATTATCCTGATACACCACACACCTTTAGTGAGTTGATTGAACCCTTTAAGCTACACAAAAGGAATTTCACTGACTTTTTATCTACTGATAATAAGAAGGATGTACTAAGACCCCTCCAAATTCCTCAATCAGTCAAACAGTTCTTAGTAAATTCAGATCCTCTCACATACAGTACCATATATCCTGATATAGCACCAACACAATCTCAACCTCCATCAGCACCTACAACCAATACTCAACCACAACCATTTGCTACAATATCTAAACCCAAACCTTCAAGAGCAAAATTTGTTCCTAAATCTCCAACAAGGAGAAGAATGATGATTTTTAGGGATGAGTCTGACGAAGAGGAGCAAGTCCAGGTTCATGTATCAGAACCTGTGACAGTAGAAGCTGAAAAATAAATTTTTCAGAAGGAGGTAGCAGCTGAAAAAGATATTTTTCAGAAGGAAACTGAAGCTGAGAATTCTGGTATTTTAAAGAGGAAAAGAACTTCAAGTTTTGATGCTGCTCATGCAACACCTTCACAACAAAGGTCCAGATCAAAGAAAATGAGAGCAGGAAGGCATATGGCATAACCTCACTCTGAGGATGCTCAAGAAGCCGAGGAAGAGGATCAGAAATCTCTGATCTCAATAGGACCAATAGTCATTGAAGCTTTGCCACCTCCACCTCAAGCTAAAGACATTGTTTCAGACACAGTGATCACACGTCCTGTCTCTCCAATAAAAGAAAATGTTCAAGTTGAAGATTCAGGATTAAGTCCTGAAATTGACCTTCATAGGCTGATCATTCCATCTGTCCTGTTTCTGGAAGCACCACAAGGACAAGTGACTACTCCACCTGTTTCTTCACTAAATGTTGAAGTTCTTCATACTCCAATTCTAGATGTGGAAACAAATGAAGTTGTACCAGAATCTCCAACAGCCACACACACACTTGTGTTTTCAGAAGATGATGAGTTTCTTGCAAGTTCTGGAGAGTCAGCTCCAGTAAACACACCAGCTCAAACTCTTGGAAATGAGGCACTGATTAAAAATTTTGTTGAACAAGATGCTCCTGTTCCATGGGAAGAAACTCATAGAGGAGTTGAATGGACCAAGAAGTGGAATGAATCTGATTTCATTCCAAGCTCAAAAGTTCTATCGGATCATATTGCAAAAGCTGATGAGTTAATGAAAAATTCTGACTTTAAAGCTCAACTTAAAGTCAGAACTCTTAGTACTAAAATCCTTCAAGGTCAACACTCCATTACTCATGCCAAGGTTGATAAGCTGCAGGAAAATGCTGATAAGCTGGACCTGATGATCAAGCTGGACAATAATAGGTTTATCAGACCTATTCATGAGAAAGTAGAGGCTATTTAGAAAGTTCAAGAAAAACATCAGGCCCAACTGATTGAGGTCCTCCAGAATCAAGCCTCTCAACAAGCTCAACTGAATGAAATTCAATCCTCAGTAGAACTTCTTCTATCTTTACTCCTACCAGATGATGCCAAAAAGGGGAGAAGGTGGTGAAGTCCAAATGGTCAACTAGTCAAGTACTGAAGAAGAAGGATGATAAAGAAGATGACCATGGAAACTCTAGCAAGGGCAAGGGTCAAGGTCAAGAGAAAAGCAGCAAAGTTTCTTCAAGGAAACTAATTTCTAATTCTAGCAAATCTTCTACACAGAAGAGGACAAGTTCTAAAGCTGTAAATGCTCAAGTTATGAAAGCAAGTTCTGACGATCAAAGTCTGATGACAAAGAATGATATTCTGATTCAAGATGAAAGTCAAGATTCTCAGAAGTTTTTGTAAACTCTGAAGCTCAAGGGAAGGGAGACTACAGTCTATTATAAAGATCCCAAGATTTAGACACTTGATGAAGAAATTGCTAGAAGATTATTTCTCAAGCATAATCCTGGAATGTATTTAGAGACTTTAAAGGAGGAAGAAGCCAGATTTGCAACCGAGAAGACAAATCTCAAGTCTAAAGCTTCCAATGCTAAGAAACCTCCAAGGCTTAAGGCAAAAGGCGTTGTGATCAAGGAAAGCTCTGAGGCTTCAAGGTCCAAGACAAGGTCACAAGTTGAAATCGATCCCAAGGATAAAGGGAAAGAAAAGATTGATGAACTAAGAAAGACACAGGAGATGAAGATTCCTCAAATCCTAATGAAACCAGTGTGCAAAATGGTTCAAGTTTTTGATGATACAGTTGCTAAAGATGAAACTGTTGAAACTCTGAAAGAAGGAAGATAACTGAAGAATCTAAGACAACCTCTGACATAGCTCAAGTTGTTCAGAATGAAGAACAACAAGCTACAGAAGAAATAACAAATTCTGATCAAGTCATCAAGACATCAATCTTTGACACTGCTCAAGTTGATTTGAACAAATTGAGAGTTACTGATAAGAGAAAACTCCTATGGAAGAATGTTAATCCATCAAATCCTAAGAAAAGTCAATTGTTATCTGATTTCATGACTGTTGGATTGAAAGCTAGAGAAGCAAGAGATAGAGCTGGATTAGGTTCTGAAGAAGCCAAAATTAAGACAGGAGTTGAAGTGCTTACAAGAGATCCATTTTTGTTAACTGACAAACCTCTTGAAGAAGTTACACAGAAACACCTTGATAAGGTTATATATGTTCAAGTGGTACTGGATGCTCATGATAAAAGTAATTTCAAAGAAAAGTTGATTTTGTTTCTTGAAGATGGAAGAACTTACAGAATGTTAGAATCAGATCTGCTGAACAAATTTCTAAAAGAACTTCAATTCTTTCATTATCTTTTGGACATAAAGTCTGAGATTACTAGGAGATGGTCAAATTTCATAATGAAGACCATAAGGGATAAAGCAAGAATTTCTGGATCAAGAGTTAAAGAATTCATTCCAAATATAGTTGAAGATGATGGAAGTGAATTTTCAATGAAGAAGGATTCTTCTAAACTTGAGGTTATTCTGAAAGAGAAATATATGTGCTATAATAAAGACTCATCCCATCCAAGAGTAATCAAACTTGGTGATGGATTGGAAAGAAATCACATCTCAGCACTTAGGACTGCAATCTACCAGGTTGGAAGTCAAAATGAAGATATGAAACAAGTCAAAGCTACATTAGCTCAAGTCCTGAGGAATATAGAAGAGAAGCTGATATCAAACTTTGTCAAGAATCACTTTGGATTCAGATTGACTCAATAAGATTGGTAAAAGCTATAAGGACTGTAAGTTGTAGTTAGTTGTCTAAATAAACTCTCATTGCATATGTACTTAAATGTTTTTGACATCATCAAATCTATTAACTTGTATATTTTTCATAATTTACAAGTTGGGGGAGATTGTTAGATATATTTGAGATGTCATGTCTAATATGTTGTGTTTAGTTTTAGAACTTAATATCAGGACTTACTGGAAATCAGAACTTACTGAAGTCAAAACTTATATCAGAACTTAAGGCCATCAGGATTTATATCAGGACTTAAGTGCAGGTACTTTAGAGAAGGAAAACAGCTGATTTACAGGAAATGATCGTGACTAAAACAATAGAAGATATGCATAAAGATTTGGACAGTTAGAAGACTTCTAGAAGATAATATCTGATTGATATATTTTAGGAGACAAAATTATATTCCATATCAATTACAAGATATCTTGTAACTGTGTACTATATAAACACATCTTAGGGTTTACACTATATGTGTTATCATTCATGAGGAAAATTATACATTATAACCTAGCAGCTCTTAGTAATATTGTTCATCACTGAGAGAGAACAACTGTTCTATTGTAACAGAGTTTATTATATTGAATATACTTGATTACTGTTACATACTAGTGTTCAAAATCGATTTGATTGTATACACACTATATTCAACCCTCTTCTATAGTGTTGTGTGACCTAATAAGTGGTATCAGAGCCTCTCTGTTGATTTACAAATAGTAAGATCCAGTTTACAATCATGTCTGAAGAAACACAAACCCCGCCTAAGCCCACCAAAACTCAAGATACTCAAAACAATCAAACTCACAGTCGATATGAGAGTATTAGGGTTCCCATACTAAGAGCATCTGAGTATCCTATATGGAAGGTAAAGATGGCTATGTTTCTGGAAGCCACAGATCCAGAATACCTTGATAGAATTAATGATGGACCATATAAGCCTACCAACCTTTCTGTTACAGTTGCTGATCAACCAGCAAAGATGATACCAAAGGAGAAAAGTGAGTACATAACTGAAGACATCTCATCTATTGCCAAGGATGCAAGGGTAAGGCATCTGCTGCATAGTGCAATTGACAATGTCATGTCAAACAGGGTAATTGGTTGCAAGACCGTAAAGGAGATATGGGATGCTTTGGAGACAAGATGCCAGGGAACTGATGCAATCAAAAAGAACAGGAAGACTATACTCGCTCAAGAGTATGAGCACTTTGATTCAAAAGCTGATGAGTCATTAACTGATTTATATCACAGGTTTGCCAAACTCTTGAATGATCTGTCACTGGTGGACAACGAATATGATCTTTAAGATTCAAATCTAAAGTTCCTTTTAGTTCTTCCTGAAAATTGGGATTTGAAGTCTACTACCATAAGAGACAACTATGACCTTGTTGAAACTACTCTTGATGAAATTTATGGTATGCTCAAGACACATGAACTTGAGATGAATCAAAGGAGAAAAAGGCATGGAAGAAAGTCAAAGATAGTTGCTCTTAAAGCTGAGGAGGAATCTCTTAAAGTGGTTGTCTTAAAGAGGGGCAAAGGAAAGGCTCTCATCATACAGTCTGATTCAGAGTCATCAAAGTCTGATGATGATGATTCAGAATTTGAAAATTTATCTGAAGTTGATGTTGATGCAGAGATGATGCAACTGTGAACTCTTATGGTAAAGGGTATCACAAAGAGAGCCTGTAAGAAATTCAGAAAGGGCAAGAAGTTTTCCAGGAAATGTGGAAGTCCTGAAAAGAAAGGGTTCAGAAAGTCTGAAGGCAAAGGAGGAAAGTCTGACAGAGGAGATAACTCAAATGTCAAATGCTACAATTGTGGTGAAGGAGGCCACATCTCTCCTGAGTACAAGGAAGGAAAAAGTGATAAAGGACATGCACTTATCATAAAGAAGAAAAACTGGGCAGACACTTCAG
Source organism: Apium graveolens (assembly GCF_009905375.1). Classification (NCBI taxonomy): domain Eukaryota; kingdom Viridiplantae; phylum Streptophyta; class Magnoliopsida; order Apiales; family Apiaceae; genus Apium; species Apium graveolens. Next base: position 58,979,339 of record NC_133652.1, read on the forward strand.
AGAAGATGAGGTGAACTATACCTTGATGGCAAATACTGATAGAAGTACTGATGCTGCTGAATTAAAGTGTTAGGTCATACACACACTGTGGAAGGGGGTTGAATACAGTGTTTATCACAATCAAATCGAATATAAGAACATAAGTAACAGAAAATGGATTTTATTCAACACAATAAACTCTGTTATAATATGAAAATGTCCTCTCTCAGTGATGAACAACTTATCATGAGAGCTGCTAGGGTTACAATAAATAATAACTTCGGTTATGATAACACATATAGTGTAAACCCTATGTATGTGTTTATATACTACACAATTATAAGATAATCTCTAATTGATATTGAATATGATTCCGTATCCTAAAATGTATCAATTAGATATCTTTTTTTCCAAGTCTTCTATTTTCCATAGAAATCTTCTCCATGCATATCTCTTCTTTATTTAGTCTTGATCTTCTTTCCTTTCAATCAGCCTTTCCTTAACTGTTCGTCCTCCCGCACTTAAGTTCTGATATCCATCTTCTGATAATTATCTCCTGATAATTTAAGTACTGATATCCTTAAGTTCTGACTTCCAGTAAGTGTTGATTTCAGTAAGTACTAATATTTCCTGTTTGTTAAGATCTGAAAACTAAACATGAAACACATTAGACATGACATCTCAAATATATCTTACAATCTCCCCCAACTTGTAAATTAGCATAATATACAAGTTCAATATATATTTGATGATGTCAAAAACATTAAGTACAAATGCACATGAGAATTTGACTAAGAAACTACAACTTACAGTACTTGTAGCTTTTACCATCCTTAAAGTCTGATATCAGCTTTAGCCTGTATGTTCTTCAGAATTTAGCTGTTGCAGTCCCTAACTTGTCTTCATTATGTGATCTCTTTAATATCAGGAATTCTCCTGAGATAATTCTTTAAAAGACATCTCTCAGAATATGCAAGTTCATTCAACATCCTCCTTTTGGCTTCTTTTAGCTCAGCTGTATCTTCACTTATCTGAAAGATAGCAGCTCTGAGATCATTGATCTTTGCCTTTCTTATATCCTCATTAAGTCTGATATAATAGGCTTTGTCTGATTCTATGTTGAATTCAACAGCCCTATAACCCAGAAAGGTAGTAACAATCTTTGCAGTGTTAGGCTTCATTTCAACAATTTTTCCATCATGAGCTCTGTACTTAGGATAGTATGAGCTGTCAGACTTTATCCTGTAAAATTTCTTCTGTCTCTCAATATTAGACCTTGAGAATTTGGCAGCATCATCTGTAGACTTGTTCTTTACTTGAAGCAAATATAGCACATGTTCCAATTCTTCATAGTACTTCAAGTTAATAGCATCCTGCCTAATCTGGAATACCCTCCCATCTGTCATGAAATATAACATAACTTGTTCTATCAGTACAGAGTGGTAAACCATCTGTACAGACTCCAATTGATCTAATCTTTCAGGAGTTGTACCTATTCCTGGTTCAAACAGAGATGTAGGATCTAGAGTTGTGTTGCTTACTCTTCTTTCATCAGCATTTCCCAAACTAGTTTTATCTCTTGCCTCCTTTCCTAGAAGCAATCTACTCTGAAAACCTCTTGATGTACTCTTCAGAGTTTGAGCAGATTGTTTAGCTTGGGTGAATCCTGGTAGAGTAGTTGGAGGTTTAACATGAGCAATGTCAGAGGGTATTCCCTTATCTCCTGATGTCAAGCTAACTTGAGCTGTGTCAGAGGTTGCTTGCTTCCTTGTAGCATCTGAATTTACTAACTCCTGACTTTGAACAACTTGAGCTCTGTCAGAGGTTGTTTGAGAATCTTTCTTTTTCTTCAAAATCAGATCAGTATCTTCATCAGCATCTATTTGTCCATCCATAGTTGGCATGTAAACCCTTACAGGTTCATCAACTTTACCTTTGCCCTTAAACTTTGGATCATACTCCACTTGTGATTTGGCTTTAGATGCCTCAACACTTGTTCTTTCTTTAATCACAATGCCTTTAGCCTGTGGAGGTTTCTTTGCTGTTGCAGAAGCTTTAGACTTAGATTATGACTTATCAATTACAGCTTTCAGTCTAGCTTCTTCTCATTCCAGCATTTCAAGATCCATCCCTAGATTTTCCTTAAGAAACACCTTCTTTGAGATCTCTTCATCAAGATCTTCAGGATTGACTAGAACTTGTTTACCTGAGCTTGATTTCTTTCCAGCATCAGAATTTAGCCTTTGACTTATAGTTCTATCTTTCTGTAATGAAGAGCCTTTGTTTTTTCTTTGACCTCCACCCATTTCAGAGTTTCCCTGATCTTCATTTTCATCATCTTTTTCTTTCTGTGATTTAGTAGACTTGCATTTGGACTTAATTACTTTCTCCCCCTTTTTGGCATCATCAGGAAGAAGCAGAGACACAAGCAATTCCACAGAATTTTGAAGTTCATTAAGCTGAACTTGTTGAACAACTTGATTTTGTAAAAGATCAGAAATTTGAGCTTGCTTCTTGTCTTGAGACTTTTCAATATTTGCTAAACGATCAAAATTAGGCTTGAAAAACTTCTGCTTCTCTACTTTGATCTTCTCCGCATCCTCTTGTAATTTATTTCGAATTTTGTCCAGCTGGTCGTGAGTTGCTGAGTGTTGACCTTGAAGGTGCCTTGTACTCAGTGCTGTAACTCTAAGATGTGTCTTGAAATCATCATTGGAAAACATCTCACCAGCTTTTGTCAAATGTTCAGAATGAACAGCTGTATTAGGGACAAATTCAACATTATTCCAGTCTTTGATCCACTCTTTCCCTCTTTGAGTCTCACTCCAAGGAACTGGAGAAGCCCTTTCTACAAACTTCTCCATAAAAGCAACCTTAGAAGCTGGTGGTAAAGGAGCATGTCCAGATGGACCAGTTGCATTAACATCTACATTAACATCAGCTTCATCAGAGTTTGCAGCAGGCAGTACAACAGAAGTGGCAAAATCTTCACTATCATCATCTGCTAATAAAATGACTGTATGAGAAGCAATTGGAGATCCATCTCCATGATCATCAGAATTTAGCATTGGAGTGGCTGGAGGAGTGTGCTGAGAAAGTTGTGTAGTTGGTGGAGCTTCCAGATGCAAAACCTGAGGCACTTCCAAGTTATGGATGTCAATTTCATCACTTGGCCCCCAGTTATCAGCATGTATTGGAGATACTGGAGGTGTGAGAATATGAGTTGTTTCTGGCTCATGAAGTGGAGAGTGATGAGTTACATAAAGGTCTGGATCATCACTTGGAGAATTGTGAGCTTCAACAGGGTCTTGTGAGATCAGAGATTCTTGACCCCCTACCTTAGCTGCTGCTTCCATTCCTTTACCAGAATCTGCAAGCCTTTTTACTAATGTTTTAAATCTTTTTGCTTTTGAAGAGACTATAGGAGCTGCATCATCAGAATTAATTGTTCTAGGCCTTTTCAGGGACCTAGAACTCCCAGTCTCTGTATCTTTCTGAGAAGAGACTTTCTCAGTTGCAGGAACAACAGGTTCTGTAGGTTGAACATGTGCCTCATCATCTGATTCATCTCTCAAGATGATCCTCATTCTTTTCTGCTGTGAAACTTTCTTAGATCTTGATACTGTTGCTCTAGCAGAAGAAGGTTGCACTGTAGTATGTGCTGATGGATAATGAGCATATTTTGATATTTGTGTTTGAGGAGGGATAGGAGTAGGTTCTGATGGTTGTGGTTGAGGTTGTGATTGTGGTACATCAGGATAAATTACAGAGTATTTGGTAACATCACCATTTACCAGGGCTTGTTTGACAACTAAGGGAATTCTAAGAGGTCTCAAAATTGCCTTTTTGTTATCAGCATTTAGTAAATCAGTAAAAGCTCTTTTGGCTAGCTTAAAGGATTCTAACAGGTCACTAGCTAAGATAGGTTCATCTTCTGTACAGTCACTATAAATTAATTGACGGAATCTAGCAAAATAGACAATATTCCTATCCTCTTTTATTCTGTCACCAATAAAGCATAGCACAGTTCTAGCAAAATCAAAATGAGACTGATGGAGAAGAGCATACCCAATTTGTTGAGACAAGATTGGAATGGCATCAAAATTTGTACATTTGTTACCAATTTCCTTTGTGATGCAGTCAAAGAAAAAGCTTCATTCTTGGCGCATGAGTGCACGTTTGAGTTGACCCATTTTTGCTAAACTTTCTTCATAGCCCAAATCAGCCATCATTTCCTGAAGCAATGGGATTCCTCAACAACAACACTAAATTGAACATTTTCTGGTAAATGGAGAGCCCTGTGAACCACTGTCGGAGTAACAACATAATCCTCCTCATTTGCTGTAAAGACAATACTTGGAGATCCACGCTTACCACATGGGCACGGGTATTCAGTAATCATTACTTATCACATGCAGTTTTTCAAGGAGAAAAACGGTCCCACTAACCAAGTAATCCCATTAATCAAGTAATCCCATTTAAACAATTATTCTGATAAAATAATCACATTTAAGAATAACCAAAAATAAACCAAGCAAATAAACACTACCACGTGAGCAGCACAACTTGATTATTATCAGAATGTAAAGTGTAATCAGAATATGAAACGACTCAGAGGAAAAATCTTTTAATAAAGTAAAATTTCATTAATATATCAAACACATACATTTAATGAAACTTAAATTACATGCAGAAAATTACAAGATTGCCCTAGTCGAGAATCCCTAACATCAACACGGGATATTCCAAGTAAAAAATCAAATATAGAGAGTTACCATGGGTAAAAGTCATTAAATTGATGATTCCAGTGAGAAAAGTCAATTCTACGGTGGTATTATAGAGAATATCTTAATATTTAATAATTTAACAAAACAAAAAATTTTATCATTAAAAAATATATTTATCTACTTTAATATATAATTTTCAGTTTTTTAAATAATATAAAAATAACATTTATATTTGGGTGTTTTGAAAAATACCCAAGTCTAAAAACATTTTTGCAAAAATACTGTTATTTTTTTAAAAAAATTGTAAAAATACTTTTTAATTTGCAAAATACTATTTTTTAATTTTATTTTTTTGCAAAAATATGGTTTTTGGCAACTGAAATGAACTGCATGCAACATTTGACGAGTTTCTGCAATTACATGCAACTCCATTCAACTAGTTGCATATCTGTTTGATTTTGGCTCATACCGTATTTTTACAAAAGAATTACGAAGATTGTAAAATTGCAAAAAAACTTTAAAAAATTAGTATTTTTTATAATTTCTCTTTTATTTTTTTTATCAAAATTTGACTTGTTTGATCGATATAAAAAAATATAATTTAAAAAAATATATTAAAAATTCAAAATAAATGTAAAATAAAAAGTAAAAATTATAGTTTATTTTTTTATAGTGTGAGTATATATATACAAATTTTTATAACGTGCGTAATAATTATAAATATATCAAAATATGATTTAACTTTAATATGTTAAAGATGAAATAATTAAATAGAAAGACTAAAAAACTATTATTATTTTTAAAAAGTGCTAAAATCGATTTAACACTTGATTCAATTTTTTTTAAATCATTATATTTTTTTCTAATATTTCCAATTTATTATTATTTTATTTAAATATTTTATATGTATTATCTCCGTTTTACCCCTAGTCAACCGTTACTTAATGGTCAAAATTGACAGAAAGTTGACTAAGGGGTGGTTATTGTAAAAGTATAGAAATATATGAGATGCATTTTCCATATAATTAAAGTTCTTAACCTGCATTAAGTTAAACTCAAGGGATACAAAGTGAAATTAAGTCTAAATTATATGACAATAACAGCACATACTCAACAAAGTACACCTTTCTTACATAACATTTGTTTATTTTATCCACACAATAGTAACACATTGCAAGACATTTATTTATTTTACAATCCTCTAAAAGATGTGCAGCTAGACATGTCACACCAACACAATTTACCTTATTGTCATATTAATTTCATAACAGAAATGCACTAGAAAAACACATCTTAACGAGCACCAAATTGAAAGACAACTACAGTCTAAATCACGAGTATACGCCTAGCCAACCAGAAATTATGTAAAATAACTTTAGAAACAGACTTGGTCTAGACCTTTTCCAGACCATGGTTTAAATCTAAAATATTTAAATAGGGAAACATAATACTTAAATAGAAAAAACCAATTTCTTTTACAACCCCTTCACAAAGCATTGCTTCGGGTGAAGGACAAGTTTAGCCTATTTTTTATATAAAATTAACAAAAATGCCCATTTTCTGAAAAGTTGAACAACTTTAGCCGATGGGATACCCACCTGCACTACAAGAATTTCCAAAAATGCCAACAGAAATTAACAACGAAAATTAGTCTGTTGTAACTTACTAACATATTGCCAACAGAACCCAAAATGATTGGAAGTCAAAAAAATAGTAACCAATACCTAACGGAATGTTAATCGAACATTTACCAACAGAATATTTTGTTGGCAAAATAGGCGCCAAAAGAGCCCGCGCAAACTTACCAACGGAACTAGCAATAGATTCCCATCACAAAGTTTCTAACGGAGTAGTAACGGATTAGTAATAAATTGGAACTCTGCTCCGTTAGTAATCCATTAGTAATTTGTAATAAAAATAAATCGGTTAAAATGATAATAGTTGTTGCTGTCTTAGTAAATGTAAAGTGTTAATATCAACCTACCCGGCAGTAAATACAGTCCTCGCCTACTTTCCAGATCTTTTATTCAAAATACATTCCACATTCATTTTCTATTTTTCTTCTTCTGCTTTGTTTACTTGGACATTCTCACAAAACTCATAAATCAAGACGTAAGATTTATTTGTGACATATCAAGGTTAGTTTTTCTTCAATTATATTTTCATAATTATAACCTGGGTTTTGAGCCTATTTAAGTACGTAGTTAACTTTATCTTGCAAAATCTGTTTATATTAATGTTGTTATTTTGCATATTACTTATAGCTTAAATAATTTTTTGATGATAGAGTTTAGAAGCTTCTTAGTTAATTAGTAAATTTGTGAATGTCTCTCATCAGCTATTATTTTGTGCTTAGCAAAAAAAAATTAGTGTCCTTTTATGTCTCCAAGAGTTGTGTAATTTTGTTGGTTTTAGTGGTCAATTGGGTCTCATTTGCTTTTTGAAAAGCTGGTCATATAACTCTCATAACTCTCGGTTAATACATTTACTGCTTCTTTTGTCCTTGATGGCCTCCACAATCTGTTCAAAGTTTTTTAAAAGAATTACAGTTTTTATGTTCTGCTAAACCAATTTTGGAATGGATATATGGGTTGTGATTGGTGTAAACCCAATTATGTTTAGTTGGATAGATTGATTATATCTCTGTAAGCCCAATCATATAATTTGCAAAGGCCTTTTGTATATATACTAACTTCTAGTTATAAATATTTTATAGTTATGAATTTTTTTTTGTAGGTTACAGAAAAGTTATTAAATATGGATATGGATCGAGGTTGGATGTATCAAAGGATCGACAGTGGAGGTTACCTAACTCCGGCTTTTGTAAGTGGGTTGGAAAACTTTATGCAATATGTGATATCTCGAGAAGAGTCTATGAATGGGACAAATACTCAGTGTCCATGTCTTAAATGTGAGAATCGCAAATTTTGGAATGGGGAGACAGTAAAATTGCACTTATTGAAAAAAGGGTTTGTAAGAGATTATTACGTGTGGGATCGACACGGAGAGCCATATGTTTCTAGACAAAGTGGAGAAGAATCATCCACACATTACTCCAATTTTTAAAGTAGAAGAGATGATGACAACCTAATGTACAACATGGTGATGGATTCCGCTGGTCCAAGTTTTGATCCCGAGATGCCAAATGCAGAAGCACAGAAGTTGTATGATATTTTAAAATCATCCGAGACGAAGTTATATGAAGGTTGTGAAACTTCTCAGTTGTATGCCATAGCTCAGATGTTGAGTTTGAAATCTGACCATTATTGGTCAGAAGCTTGTTATGATCAGACATCACAGTTCTTAAAAGGCATCTTACCTCAAGATAATACACTTCTTGATAGCTTCTATAGTATGAAGAAGTACATGGAAGAGTTGGGGCTTCCTTCCGAACAGATCGATTGTTGTTTTAATGGATGCATGATATATTGGGGTGAAGAAATCAATATGGAGTCATGTAAATTTTTTTCACATGTGAGATATAAAACAAGACCTAAAGGTTCCAAGAAGGGGAAAAAGAAAGTGCCTTTTAAAAGGATGGTCTATTTTCCATTGGCACCGAGGTTGCAAAGGTTATATGCTTCACCTACGACAGTTATCCATATGAGATGGCATGCCGAACATTATCAAGAAGAAGGTGTGATGCTTCATTGTTCAGACTCATAGGAGTGGAAGCAATTTGATAGAGCACATCCATCATTTTCCTCAGAGATGAGAAAAGTTAGATTGGGACTTTCTACTGATGGTTTCAACCATTTGGTGAATCAGGTGGAAAATATTCTTCTTGGCCAATTATAGTGACTCCGTATAATTTACGTCTATGGATGTGTTCAAAAGAACAGTATTTATTTCTTTCTGTACTTGTCCCTAGACCAAAAAATCCAAAACAAAAGATAGATGTTTTCCTTCAACAGTTGATTGCTGAGTTAAAAATGTTGTGGGAAGTTGGTGTGGAGACTTGTGATAATTCATTGAAACAGAATTTCTGTATGCGAGCTGCATTGATATGGAATATCAGTGACTTCCCTGCTTATTCAATATTGTCAGGATGGAAAACTGCTGGTCATTTAGCTTGTCCTCATTGTGCTCATGATCATGATGCTTAACCTTCCACATGGTGGGAAGACAACATGGTTTGATAATCATCGAAAAATTTTACCTACCAATCATCCATTTCGAAAGAATAAGAATTGGTTTACAAAGGGAAAGATAGTGACTGAATCTGCCCCTCCAGTGTGAACAGGTGAAAATGCATTTCAAGAAATTAAGTCACTTGGTTTGATGAAAATTACTGAATTGGGAGGTAATGAGCATAATGCTAGAGTCATTAAAGCTTACAATTATGGATGGAAGAAAAGGAGCATCTTTTGGGATTTGCCATATTGGAGGATATTATCTATTAGACATAATATTGATGTTATGCATGTTGAGAAAAATGTCTTTGAAAATATCTTCAACACTATCATGGCCATTGAAGGAAAAACCAAAGAATACTCCAAGGCAAGAACTGACATTATAATGATTTGTCGAAGACCTGAGTTAGCAATTGATGAAGTGACAAGAAAGTATCCGAAAGAATGCTATAGCTTAGACAAAAAGCAAAAAGCAAAAGTGTATGAATGGTTAAAAGATCTAAAATTTCCAGATGGACATGTGTCAAACATGGCGCATTGCATCAACTTGAAGAAATATAAATTATTTGGAATGAAAAGTCATGATTGTCATGTTTTTATGCAACGACTCCTCCCAATTGCTTTTCAGGAATTTCTTCCAAATAATGTATGGGAAGCTGTGATAGAATAAGCCTTTTCTTTAGAGATCTCACTTCAGCTACTTTGAGGGTTAGTGATATGTGTAGACTTGAAGAACAAATTCCTGTTATACTTTGCAAGTTATAGCGGATATTTCCACCATCATTATTCGACTCTATGGAACATCTTCTAGTGCACTTGCCATATGAAGCACGCATTACAGGTCCCGTACAGTATCGTTGGATGTATCCTTTCGAGAGATATTTACGTCACTTCAAGAATAATGTAAAAAATAAAGCTCGGGTTGAAGGATCAATTTGTAATGCATTTTTGGTTGAGGAAGCTTCCACTTTTTGCTCACACTACTTCAAGCAACATGTACAGACAAAATATAGAAAAGTTCCCCGAAATGATCCTAGTGAAGGTGAGGAGACTTTTGGGGGTAACATTTCTATATTTTCTCATCCCGGACGTTCACATGGGAGTGTCAGTACTCGTTATTTTGATGAACGAGAATATATGGAAGCTCATAACTATATCTTGTTTAACTGTCCAGAAGTTGCACCATATACAGAGTATGATTTTTTTTTGTCATAATGACATACTTACTTATCCGTGAATATAACTAGTGTTGAAGTTGATCACTCCTTAGAAAGTGACTTTGTGACATGGTTCGAACAATACGTGAGTTGTTTGGTACTTTTGTTAACGATATTACATAAATATTGACTGTTTCTTACGTATTCTAATAATCTCTACTAATAATTTCAGGCCTAAGATCCATCACGAGTACCAAATGAATATCTTCGTGATATTTCATTTGGACCTCTTCGTTCGGTTAAATCTGTACCAATTTACTATGTGAATAGGTACAAATTTCACACGCGGGAATATGGGGTTGATAGGTCAACGTTCAATAGTGGAGTATGTATCAATGGATCAAATTATGGCGAGTCATTTAATGATTACTTTGGCATAGTTGAAGAGATTTTGATTGTTGAGTATCCTCACCGACCGGTGAAAAAAATAGTATTATTTAAGTGTCAATGGTTTGATCCCACACCTAATGTTGGAACAAGAATTCATCCGCGTTACAACATAATTGAAGTCAACAAAAAAAAGAGACTACGCGTGTACGAACCATTTGTCCTAGCAATGCAGGCCATGCAAGTTTACTTTTGCAATTATCCAAGTCTTAAAAGAGATAAAGTTGATTGGCAAGTTGTGTGCAAAGTAAAGGCTCGATCACTTGTTGAACTTACTCAAATCCCAACATCACATCAAAAGCTTTTCCAGGATGATATTCCTACACATTTAAATGATATTAGCACCGATGATATTGCTACACATCTAAATGATGATAGTGGAGTTGAAGTAGATTTAGATGATGATGAATCCGAAGGAACATCGGACGAAGAGATAGAATGTGAATCTGAAGAAGATGGATATTCAAAAACTGAAGATAGTAATAGTTGTGAAGATGATTGCAGTGATTCGTCCGAATAATTTTTTATCAATCAAGTAAGTAAATTTTAAATTTATATTTTATTAAAATAATATAATATTATAGTGCAACAACATATATAAAATATTTATAATCAAATCAAGTAAGTAAATTTTAAGTTTATATTTTATTAAAATAATATAATATTATAGTGCAACAAAATATATAAAATATTTATAATCGTAAGTTATATATATTTTTAATACATATATATTCAGAAAATTGATTAATATTATAACAATACAATTTATTGCATATCTTGCTAATTATTTAATATTCTATTTTAACAATATTTGGGAAAATATAAATACAGGGACAAAAGAGCGGGTAAGAGTTGAAGACACAAAAGTAGGGTTTCTATCTTGACAAAGGGGGGCGGCGATTGAAGTCACTCAATCGACTGGAAAATTGACATCAGATGAAGATAAAAAAATTGACATCTCTTCTTGATGTATGTATGTTGATTACTTTATGTGTTCATCTCTGTCTTTTTATCGAGTTATGGTGTATGTATACTTCTAGTTCTTTTAATGAGTTCATTATTTCACTTTCTTTATAGTGTGACTTCTAAGTTATTCATTTTAGCATCAAAAATCCATGAGATATTTTCGAGGGGTTTTGATTATGAATTTTGATAGAATTTTCCCAAGGTTTGAATTTGGGAATGGATTGGTTTTGGTATATAATGTTGGTGGTGGTGATGTGTGTGTATATTTTTATTATTTTCCTTATATATAATTATAACTCTCTAACACTGAATCATTGAACTTGCAGCCTTTGACTACTAAAAAATGTCCTGATGATAAGGATGTAGGTGATAAAGCTGTTGGTGATAAAGTTGTTGGTGGCTTTTCTCGGTTTGCAAGTCCAAAAAAATGCAGCGGGGCTACAAGTGGTGGTGAAGATGGTTTTGCTTAGGTTAACTTTGGATTTTAATTTGAGATTTTTTTAAGTATGATGGATAATGAGCATATTTTGATATTTGTGTTTGAGGAGGGATAGGAGTAGGTTCTGATGGTTGTGGTTGAGGTTGTGATTGTGGTACATCAGGATAAATTACAGAGTATTTGGCAACATCACCATTTACCAGGGCTTGTTTGACAACTAAGGGAATTCTAAGAGGTCTCAAAATTTCCTTTTTGTTATCAGCATTTAGTAAATCAGTAAAAGCCCTTTTGGCTAGCTTAAAGGATTCTAACAGGTCACTAGCTAAGATAGGTTCATCTTCTATACAGTCACTATAAATTAATTGACGGAATCTAGCAAAATAGACAATATTCCTATCCTCTTTCATTCTGTCACCAATAAAGCATAGCACAGTTCTAGCAAAATCAAAATGAGACTGATGGAGAAGAGCATACCCAATTTGTTGAGACAAGATTGGAATGGCATCAAAATTTGTACATTTGTTACCAAATTCCTTTGTGATACAGTCAAAGAAAAAGCTTCATTCTTGGCGCATGAGTGCACGTTTGAGTTGACCCATTTTTGCTAAACTTTCTTCATAGCCCAAATCAGCCATCATTTCCTGAAGCAGTGGGATTCCTCAACAACAACACTAAATTGAATATTTTCTGGTAAATGGAGAGCCTGTGAACCACTGTCGGAGTAACAACATAATCCTCCTCATTTGCTGTAAAGACAATACTAGGAGATCCACGCTTACCACATGGGCACGGGTATTCAGTAATCATTACTTATCACATGCAGTTTTTCAAGGAGAAAAACCGTCCAACTAACCAAGTAATCCCATTAATCAAGTAATCTCATTTAAACAATTATTCTGATAAAATAATCACATTTAAGAATAACCAAAAATAAACCAAGCAAATAAACACTACCACGTGAGCAGCACAACTTGATTATTATCAGAATGTAAAGTGTAATCAGAATATGAAACGACTCAGAGGAAAAATCTTGTAATAAAGTAAAATTTCATTAATATATCAAACACATACATTTAATGAAACTTAAATTACATGCAGAAAATTACAAGATTGCCCTAGTCGAGAATCCCTAACATCAACACGGGATATTCCAAGTAAAAAATCAAATATAGAGAGTTACCATGGGTAAAAGTCATTAAATTGATGATTCCAGTGAAAAAGTCAATTCTACGGTGGTATTATAGAGAATATCTTAATATTTAATAATTTAACAAAACAAAAAATTTTATCATTAAAAAATATATTTATCTACTTTAATATATAATTTTCAGTTTTTTAAATAATATAAAAATAACATTTATATTTGGTTGTTTTGAAAAATACCCAAGTCTAAAAACATTTTTGTAAAAATACTGTTATTTTTTTAAAAAAATTGTAAAAATACTTTTTAATTTGCAAAATACTATTTTTTAATTTTATTTTTTTGCAAAAATATGGTTTTTGGCAACTGAAATGAACTGCATACAACATTTGACGAGTTTCTGCAATTACATGCAACTCCATTCAACTAGTTGCATATCTGTTTGATTTTGGCTGATACCGGATTTTTACAAAAGAATTCCGAAGATTGTAAAATTGCAAAAAAACTTTAAAAAATTAGTATTTTTTACAATTTCTCTTTTATTGTTTTTATCAAAATTTGACTTGTTTGATCTATATAAAAAAATATGACTACAGAAAATGGGAATGATCAACTACAATACTTAGTGCAAGTTTGGCTCATCATTCTTGGGGCTCATTTGAGTCCAAAGCCCATTATAATATTTGCTTAGCTATTTGACAGATTAACTAATCGGTCACATAGAATCCATTTTGAGCCATAAATGGAATGTTAGAAGTCCTAACATTTCCTTTCCATTCTTCATTTTCATTTTATCACAACTCATGATTTACTCTATCTCATAGTTTCTTCTTTTTAAATTTATATTAGTTTAAAACTTGTATGATATATTAAATATTTTTATAATATTAATTTTTCTAAACTTAATTTGATGAAATTTTTTGGATATGAAATTTTAAATGATAGTAAGTTATCTTTGATTTTAATTTTATTTCAAAACTCATTCCAATCATATAATTTTATTACTTGTTTTTAGATTTTAGATTTTAGATTTTTATTTATTATATTCATGTATTAAAGTTATTAATTTATGTAATTTGTAATTTATATTTTATTATCTTTTTAAAAAATTATAACTTTTAAGTTACAATTTACCAAACACATTATAAACTTATAAGTAACTTGTAGATGAAATTATCCAAACACTTAAATAACTTATAACTTATCAGGTTCATATCACTTATACGACACTTTATAATTTTAAGTCACAAGTTACATTTTTTAAGAAATGCCAAAGGGGCCTTATTTATCTACTCACCTTTTCTGCCAGGTAGCTGAAGAATCAGTTTAATATAGTTATTGTATGATAGAATAACTATACTTCTAGTCCCTCGTTGAATTTGAATCATAAATTTGAATCATACTCCTATCATCCTATTCAATTTTTTATATGAGGGGAGGGAAACCGCATAAGCACTTTAAATTTTTTATAAAATATTGTTACCTAATTTTTAAATTTTTTTTTTAAACAAAAATATAATATATTATTTCCATAAGTTGAATATTTTTGGGGACCGCACATGGATCATTTCTCATATATAAGTTGTACTTTTGAACTATACAAAAAATATTCTTCTCTTAAAACAAGTTTTTACCGTATTTTAAGTATGTTTTTCTTGCCAAACATATATACTGTGTTACTGTAGTCATAATTTAAATAGTGATCTCAATTAATGAAACTTTTTATTACTTATATGCTTAGAGCATATGTATTAAAACTGTATTTTCATTGATTCAACGGCTTTTTTAATTGGCCCAATAAAATATAGTATGTAAATGTAGTAAATCAAATGAGTCAAAAATTGATACTCCTTTGATTCATTAATAAGATATTTAATAATTGATGGAGCTCCCAACAGTAGGCAATTTTGTGGAAACCACATATTCACCTTTTTTTTGGCATGTTCCACCTTTTCAGATACAACTTGCTCTATTATTTTTTTTTTAGTATATTACAACTGCTTTTAAATATAATTCTTTGTGTTCATTTTTCACACAAAATTTTAAAGAATCAAATGGAAACGAAATAACTTTTTTGAATTCATTACCACAAAATTTATCTTGTATATTTTTAAAAAATGAAAATGATTTTGAGATTACTCTAATTTTATAAAAATGATGTTATTTTATAAATATAAATTCAATTAATAAATTTAGTTCAAGACACGTGTTAGAAGATGAGTCAACAAAATTCTAATCGAAAATCTAAAACTATCAACAATATTATCAAGAAGATATAAAATTATCTACAACATATTATTGATTTCAAAAATATTATTTGTGAGACATAGAGATGAAGTTAAATATATAATATTTAATCTATATTTTTAAGTAAGATAATAAATATATAAACTTAAATCTATATTATTAAGTAGGATAGTTCAGATTATGTATTATTTATTTGAGAAATAGTAATTGATTAATTGATGAAATTGTATGGGTGCATAAGATCTATGAAAAAATCTTGATTTAGTGTGAAAAGTAATTAAAGCCATTGATTCAATTGATGATTTGATGAATTGATGAATTTATGAAGCAAACAGGTCCATATGATCTTACATGGAAAGAAATGCACATAGTTTTTACACACGCTACCCATATAATTCCCAATTCAGAGTTCTAACTTTTACATAAAACTCTTAATTTTCATCGTATACCTTTTTTCATAACCTTTGGTTGTTGGACGACGCCTAAAGTTGAATGGCCAAACATATCCCATGCACATAGAAATTAGAACTTATAGGCTTGTACCTGGACTGTAAACACCATTAAACTCGGGTTCGAGTTTGACTAAACTTATTTTTGGAGCTTGAAATTCGAGTCGACAATGTTTGAAAAGCTCGAACCAACACTACTATGTACAAAACAAGTCTCAATAATCAAGATCCGCTACACTAAATTGTTAGTGTTTGTGCCCTAGAAACAACACTTTTATGTTTTATTTATGATATTTGGATTATTAATGTTCATGTTCCATCAATTATTCTTTTAATAATTTATTAAGTGTTAATTTACTGCGATATAAATATTAGATTAATAAATGTCCTTGGAATATGATATAAATTATATATCTCTAAGTACGTGACATAGAAATGAGATTATGTGAATAGTATCAATATTCCCAAATATCCCTAGTCGAGTATTATTATTAAGGGATAATAATTAGGCATTGAGACTAGTGTGTTTGTTGACTGATGATCACATCTCATTGATCATATGTATAAAGGTACTAATGTCGAAAACACAAGCAGATATAAATATACATGGTGTTTGATAGACCCAATGTGAGATTCTACATGTCTGTTGTGTCATAAGTAATTCTCATAGTGATAACGATGTAATGTTCATTCGACTTGAAATCATTATGATTAATATACTTTGATTACATCAAAAGTTGACTTTGACCAGGTAATGATAAAAGTGGATTTCGGGTATATTAGGAATCGTGTGAGAAATATGAATGATCTAGAAAAGATTTAACCCTCATAATTTTGGAGAGATATTATTGGCCTTTTATGTGAGCTAGATTATTAAATACGTGGCGCTGTGCTCAAATGTTGGTTTGAAATGATAGTCTACTCATCGATCAAGGAAATTTGGATTAAACCATGAAGAGGATGACACATAACATGCCTCGAGTTTAATCCATAATATTTGGTTAAAAGGATTATATTACATTGTACATTATTCACGAAAGGTTTATCGATCACCGATTTAATTATTATTACTTGGGTAGCAATGATGTATTACTAGATGTCGCTCATTGTTTATGATTTTAAATTAGATTTAAAATTATTGCCAACGTAATAATAACCTAAAGGGTCACACAAAGAATGATTGGAGGATTATTTAATTTAAATTTGGATTTAAATTAAATGTAAGTAATTCGAATAATTTATTATTAATTAAGTAAGACTTAATTAATTAAATAAATAAGAAATTTGAGTTTACTATTAAATCCGAAATTGAGTTATTGGGTGATTAAGCAAGACTTAATTAATAATAACTAGGATTTTTGGATTTATTAAAATTCTAAATTAGTTTAGGGTTAGAAGTCTTTTTCTTTTGCCTATATAATATATTTTTAAGCCTCGACTAGGGTTGTGCATTTTATAATATAAAAACACAAACCCTAGCAACTTGAGACAGAAAGAGAGAGAGAAAAGGCGGCTTCTGATTTATGAGTGCTAGAACACGCTTATCCTTCGTTTTATCATTCGTGTGGATACCTTCAAGGCGTAGATCATTTCGCGATGGGATACATGGTGATTGTTGAAAGCTTGGAACTCCATTAGACAACATAAACCGTAAAACTTTTTAAGGTAAACATCTTAACCTCAAATTAAATATCATTTTTTCGCATTGATCCTGCATTGAGTTTCGATTTTTCTGGTTTTTACAATTTTAAACATTGTTTCCGCCGAGTTTATTCCTCGAAACCCAACATAAATTTGTAAAATACATAACCCTTCATCTCAAAATAAGTCGCTTGGACTTTAGGCGCATGTTTTATGGTGTACAAAAAAGTGACTTCCACATATTATTTATACAATTTTCTTTTTTAATAAAATTATTACATTTTAATTTTTTATTCATTAAAAGATGAAATTAAGAAAAAATGGGTATATGATAGTTTTTTGCACCTTAAAGTACGTGCGCTCTAATTAAAGCAACACTTGTTTTGAAGAATAGAGTATTAATTAAATCTATAACCCTTATTATAATCGAAACCCCATGTTTAAACGGTACCTTGGTTGTGAGGCTTACAATGTAAATGACCTAGAGAGCAAACCAAACCTCTCATTTTGCAAAGAAGTGGTGCCACATTGATCAAAGTCTAATGCAAATTTATATAAATGAAATGATTTTTCAAAAAGTCAAAAACTACGGCGATAATTATACAAGTGTGAACAGTTAAACAATTTACTTCATAAATATTGTATACTATGCTAGTCAACAATTATTGATTAAATACATTAGAGATAACATGGCATAAATGAATGAAAATATCACAATAATGTTTAGTTGATAAACATATGTGTGGAAACATATGTGTAGAACCAAAATAAAGTGTGAAAAGTGAGACATGTTTTTCTTACGTAAGTAGAGGTCTAGTGAAATTAGATAAAAATAAAATTTCTTATGCGGTCTAAATTGTGAAGTAAATTTTTATGACCATTCCCTGCTAGAACTTTAATCATTTTAATATTTCTTATACAAAAGATTTTTTGTACAAATTTATCTAACAAATCACAGCAAACAATCACTACAAGAAAAAAGTCCATAGACATCGCTTTTTGACCGATGTCTATGTTGTTTCACAACCGATGTTGATGTCGGTGATGTCTATTCTAGACATCGGTGGATACCCGATGTCTATACTCGATTAGACATCGATTTTAGTTAAAAACAGATGTCTATGTGTTGATTATTTACATAAAATGCTATAAATAAATTATTTAATAACTAAATTACACCTAATTAAACATGTTAAACACATCATGAGCTATGTTTTTTGTCACAAAAACATCGATTTTAGTGAAAAATACTGATGTCTATGTGATGATTTTTTCAAAAAATGCTATAACAAAAATATTTAATAACTAAATTACACCTATTAAAACATATTAAACATATATTGAGCTATATTTTTTGTCACAAAATTATCGATAATTTTGACAGAGGTGATGTAAAATGGCATATTAAACATCTGTTTCTTTAGTGAAAGGTGATGTCTAATTTAGCGTATAGACATCAGTTTTTTCTAGAATGAAGTGATGTCTATGTATCATTTAGACTTGAACATGTTAGTCTTTCACATCAGTCATTTGTCTGAAACTGATGTATATTGCGTTTTTTGACATCAATTTTGTTAGGTTAAAAGTGATGTTTATAATGTCACTTGACATCAGTTTTATCTTAAACAAATTGATTTCTATGTTTCATTTAGACTTGAACCTGGATTTCTTTGACATCAGTTTTTTACCTTAAAGTGATGTACATTATCTTTTTTGACATCAACTTTTCCTACTTGAAAGTGATGTGTAAGAAATTTATAGACCAAATTGTGTAAAGTTTTACATCACTAATTTTCTAAAAAAGCAATGTACTCGTTACTAATAGACATTTGTTATAAATAAACTGCAGGGCCTCAATGCGAACTTCATCTAGCTGTTCAATGCTATAGCAACTTCTCGAGTGTTACACTACTTATATACATGTCAAGTGCTAAACACTACTAACACAAAAAGAAATAAACAAGATTTATGTAAGACCATGTAAACGGGTAGCCAGTATATTGAAAATTTCTTCAATCAGTAGTAATATCTCTTAAACTCTCTCCTGCATAGCAGGTTTACAGTTAAAAGAGCAATCAATATCCAATCTTTCAGAACACCAATCACTAAAAAAATTGAGAAGTTCAATGCTAGCGCACAAATGGCATTGGAAAAAAAATCCAGAAGTTGAACTTAATCTGAGAGACTTCCATTCCAGGCTGCAAGTGAGAAATATTGCAATACAGAAGTTACCTAACGGAAACATGGTAGCTTCATGAACTGAACAATGCTTTCTTCTAAAAGTAAAAAAAGGCAATTTACAGGAAATATCACCCCATCACAGAGTTGGATACAATGAAATAGGAGAAAATATCACCCCATCACAGAGTAGGATCATATAATGATGGAACGAGAACATTCGTGACAAGTTGTCCACACACAGTACCAAAAAAAATAATAAAAAAGAAATGACCTTAAACCTGCATGGAGCGATGTAATATAAGCTTGTGATAGGATTCAGAGTCAATCCTTTCTTTTGAAGAAGGACCTGAGTCAAGACTAGCCTCAAAGCTTCTGCAAATATACCCGTGACCAGTTACCCATGACATACTCAGGGCTTTAAGCATCTGAATGAAAGCCACAGATATACGAGTAATTTTATTGTGTTAAACTTCAACTTAATGCACAAAATATAAACTGTGATAATTACTTGGCCTCCTGAATGAATTGTTCTTATCTACTTATTTGCAATTTTAGAAAATTATTTTTATTATATTTTTCTAATTGTTGCGTGTTCAGGAATAGAATGTTTACCTGCTTCACAATTATAGAGAAATTTTGATTATATTCTAGTTTTCTAACTAAGGGGGTTCAGGCTGTATAGGCTGTAACCTGTAAATATATTGTGCTAAATATTTGTTTTTATAGAATCTTTACAATGTGATAATTTTGATTATATTCTAGTTTTCTAACTATGGGGGTTTAATTGCTAGTACATGATTGTATCCACAACTGCTCCAAGCCTCCAACATACTACTTGTTTACCGACTCAATCCAGCATCAGAGGGCATGTGACACTGGGTAGTAATATAGAAAAAGAGAACTGACCATCTAGAAAAAAATGTGAATTAGAATAACTGAGTTTAAACATTAGAAAAGTGTGATAGCGTGTTGTATATCATGTCTCAAGATGATATGAACCCATCACAGAAAATGGAGCATGAAAGTTATTTACTTCAACACAAGTTCGTTGTCAGCTAGTGGTTTCTGGAAGAGAAAAACTAGGTATAAGCTAATATAACTGTAGTCAGCAAAAAAGATGAGGAAAACCAACCTCTTAGTTGGCCGAGCTGCTTATATAAGAGACTAAAACTGTTATGTCGTCAAGCTTTCCACCATAGTATCTGAATCCTTCTTCCTTGGCTGCTGTAGAGAAGGGAGTCTGCTTATATTTGTCTTGAGCTCTTTGTTGTGCCGAAGCAGCTAATCTCTGAGATAAAACATCAGGATTTAGACCTTCTCTCATCCCATCAGCAACAATAGATGTTACCTCATCATTGAATAAATTGTCAAATAAGCCATCTGTCGCAGCAATAATCACATCTCCAGGTGCCACAGAAATCATAAATACCTGTAAATAATTACACCTGGGACACATGAGACCATTGCATGCTTCATCTATATATTAAAGGCACTCCTATTTCACTCCAATATTACTGATTCATTTTCATTGTATTTTTCCTGAGGTCATTCCTTACAGAAGTATTTATAAACCTATGGCAATTTCAAATATGTGTAGGACTTTATAGAATATGGGTCAAGATTATGTAATAAGTATTTATGTTATTCAGTTGTATGGTAAAGATAAATAAATTTAACAAAAAGGGGTATTAATAAGTCATAGAAAATTGATACAAGGCCTGAATATAAACATCCCATAAGTCATGGGTAACTGGTCGGGTAGAAAGTTTCACTGTAAGCAAATCTTCACTCCATAGCAAATCTTCACTGTATAGCAAGGAGTGTAAATTTTGTTCAAATCACATACTCAGGGCTTTAAGCATCTGAATGAAAGCCACAGATATATGCAAGTATGCCGTGTTACCAAACCTGTGTCAATAATAAAAGTGAACATTACGGTTTAGAATACAGATAATGTGGGTCAACTTGAGATAAAATGGAATTTACAATGCATGTTATAGTTATTGTCTTTCCAGAAGCTGTCTTTGCAAGTTAGGGAACTTTAATGACATACCTATAACCATATAAAGTGAAAAGATTATAGTAGTAGCAGCATAGTAAAACTTCGCAAGTTATATTATGTCCCCATGGTATATTTCACCACCCTTCAAAACAACATAATGATCGTAAGCAAACCTTAAAAAATATATATGGACAATAAATTGGCACATTCAACACTCTGTACACATACCTTTAAGTACAGAGGATGGTGTCTGGAACTCCTGCCAGACATGCTACGATGAAGTGAGATCCATATTCATAGACTTTGCAGCAAGATATGAAGCTCCGGCAGCAATCTGATGAGGTTTAAATTGTAGCCAAAGAGAGCTCCTAAGCCTACAAAAAGAAACTTAAAGTCAGACTAGCAATAAATTTATCTTTCTTGAACAATGCTCAAATAAAGAATTGGACATAAAACAAACCATCTGAGATGATACAATCTCCTGTAACATAGTGCAATGTCACTTAATATACAAACCATATCAGCTTCAGACATTTTCTTAAATTAATTAGCCTGCTATTAAATTACCATTTATATGAAATCATAGATCCAAAGAGGAAACAAAAAAAGGTGGTTTCCCTTACCAACTATAGAAGCAGCAACATGTGGATTATTTCCATGTATCTCCAGCAGAAATGTTGATAGTATGCAATATTATAGCACACATCATATAGCAATCTACATAGAACATCAACTCCAACTCCCACCTCAGTAGCGGAGAATATTTAAGTCCAGCAACTTTCGCAGTTTATATACGTAGAGAAAATGATACACAGTAAAAGAAAAGAAAGTTTGCAACTTTCAGCTTTAAGACTGAAAAGGCAGTCCAACCTCTGATTTATTTGATACTGGAAATTGATAGCATTTGAGGTGAAATTACAAGTACAAGTACAAGTGACGCTAAGTGCTCATCCAGTCCCGACAGTCTAACATACACAATCGGCAGAAACCCAGCTGACAAACTTTACGGATTCGATTTGAACCTCTGACCTCTGAAACAGTTGTACAGATCATCTAAATATAGGCCAAAAACGAAAAAAAAGAGGTGATTGGCTTGCCCCCTAAAGTTCATAAAATGTCTCAAAAAACCGAGACATATCCGGAGCTGACAGTTCTGTTCAATCAGTACTACTGTAGATATTCCCCAGAAAACCTTTTATAGGCTCATATTCCCAGAATAATGATCTTTTATCGTTCAATACTCAACTATAAGGTATTAAGCCTAATTATTCAAAAAAATATATATAGAATCTTACATTGCTACAAGCCCAAATGTAATAACTATTTAGCCGTGTAACAACTAAAACACAAATTAATAGCTAAAAATCGATAAATACACAATGTAAATAGCAAAAAAATCAAAAATAAATGCAAGAAAAACATACCCCATGGATTCGCTTTCAGGTAACAGGGCATTTAGGTCCACTAGCTCTCTTCTTAGTTGTCTGATAAACCAGCTTATCTCCTAAAGTTTCATCAAATTTTAAATATCACTCTTTACATAATATTAACCTTAACATTTCCCAAATCTAAACAATCACTTTTAGAACTAATTACAAAAATAATTAATAAAGACATATACATAACAATAAAGTATATAATATAAAATCAAACAACATACATATTCTTAAAAATCAATAACTAGTAAGTAGCAAAAAATCAGAAATAGAAAAGGGGTTTTTGAAAAGAGTACCAGGGGTTTTGACAATTCGGTATTGGTTGGATTTGGTGGCATAATTGTGGCGTTTGCGATGAGTAAGACCCTGAAACATCCTTCCTGTGCTTTCATGGAAATAGAGTTTCATTCCACGTTACCAATTAGAGTTTCTAATCAAATAAGCTTACCAGAGGTAGGTGAGAGGTTGAGCACAAAGTCAAGAGAGGGAAGATGTGAGCACAGATGCGAGGGAGAGAGAGAGGTTCGAGAGAGACGTGAGAGGAGTTGAGATGGTGAGATGGAGATTGTGAGCGGAGAGAGGTTCGAGAGAGAGGGAGGGGTTCGTGAGAGAGAGGAGTTTGAGATTCAGTTTTCTAATTTTTTGTTTTTAGTTTGTTGTCTCAATGAGGGGAATAAAAATTTGGTTAAGGGGGGAAATTTTGGGAGGGGGGAATTTTAGAACTAAAACTGAATGAAATTTTGACTAAGGGGGGAAAGAAAAGGTGGGCGCGAATTTATTTTTTTTTGGTGAAGTTTAGACATCGGTTTAATTATAACCGATGTCTACAAAGAACAAAGACATCACAAAAACACGGGATGATGTCAATACCTCTTTTAACATCAGTGTCAAAGTTAACCGATGTCTAATGTGTGATGTCTATTGACATTATTCTTGTAGTGAATGTAACATTTCAAATAACCGGTTCATGCTTTTTTAAATATAATAAACTATAACAACCTTAAATTGTAGAGTTAATATCACTTTGCATTCCTTCGGTTTCAGCATAATCCGGATTGGGTCAAGAACTTTAATTATATGCAATATGCATCCCTTAAATTTTCATATCCTTACAATGACTAACCCTCAGCCCGATTTTTTGTTAATTTTGATCGTTAATGGTTGACCATGGGTAAAATGGAGATATTATGTAAAAAAAATTAAAAAAATATATTAAAAATTCAAAATAAATGTAAAATAAAAAGTAAAAATTATAGTTTATTTTTTATAGTGTGAGTATATATATACAAATTTTTATAACGTGCGTAATAATTATAAATATATCAAAATATGATTTAACTTTAATATGTTAAAGATGAAATAATTAAATAGAAAGACTAAAAAACTATTATTATTTTTAAAAAGTGCTAAAATCGATTTAACACTTGATTCAATTTTTTTTAAATCATTATATTTTTTTCTAATATTTCCAATTTATTATTATTTTATTTAAATATTTTATATGTATTATCTCTGTTTTACCCCTAGTCAACCGTTACTTAATGGTCAAAATTGACAGAAAGTTGACTAAGGGGTGGTTATTGTAAAAGTATAGAAATATATAAGATGCATTTTCCATATAATTAAAGTTCTTAACCTGCATTAAGTTAAACTGAAGGGATACAAAGTGAAATTAAGTCTAAATTATATGACAATAACAGCACATACTCAACAAAGTACACCTTTCTTACATAACATTTGTTTATTTTATCCACACAATAGTAACACATTGCAAGACATTTATTTATTTTACAATCCTCTAAAAGATGTGCAGCTAGACATGTCACACCAACACAATTTACCTTATTGTCATATTAATTTCATAACAGAAATGCACTAGAAAAACACATCTTAACGAGCACCAAATTGAAAGACAACTACAGTCTAAATCACGAGTATACGCCTAGCCAACCAGAAATTATATAAAATAACTTTAGAAACAGACTTGGTCTATACCTTTTCCAGACCATGGTTTAAATCTAAAATATTTAAATAGGGAAACATAATACTTAAATAGAAAAAACCAATTTCTTTTACAACCCCTTCACAAAGCATTGCTTCGGGTGAAGGACAAGTTTAGCCTATTTGTTATATAAAATTAACAAAAATGACCATTTTCTGAAAAGTTGAACAACTTTAGCCGATGGGATACCCACCTGCACTACAAGAATTTCCAAAAATGTCAACAGAAATTAACAACGAAAATTAGTCTGTTGTAACTTACTAACATATTGCCAACAGAACCCAAAATGATTGGAAGTCAAAAAAATAGTAATCAATACCTAACGGAATGCTAACCGAACATTTACCAACAGAACATTGTGTTGGCAAAATAGGCGCCAAAAGAGCCCGCGCAAACTTACCAACGGAACTAGCAATAGATTCCCATCACAAAGTTTCTAACAGAGTAGTAACGGATTAGTAATGAATTGGAACTCTGCTCCTTAGTAATCCATTAGTAATTTGTAATAAAAATAAATCGGTTAAAATGATAATAGTTGTTGCTGTCTTAGTAAATGTAAAGTATTAATATCAACCTACCCGGCAGTAAATACAGTCCTCGCCTACTTTCCAGATCTTTTATTCAAAATACATTCCACATTCATTTTCTATTTTTCTTCTTCTGCTTTGATTACTTGGACATTCTCACAAAACTCATAAATCAAGACGTAAGATTTATTTGTGATATATCAAGGTTAGTTTTTCTTCAATTATATTTTCATAATTATAACCTGGGTTTTGAGCCTATTTAAGTACGTAGTTAACTTTATCTTGCAAAATCTGTTTATATTAATGTTGTTATTTTGCATATTACTTATAGCTTAAATAATTTTTTGATGATAGAGTTTAGAAGCTTCTTAGTTAATTAGTAAATTGGGTGAATGTCTCTCATCAGCTATTATTTTGTGCTTAGCAAAAAAAAAATTAGTGTCCTTTTATGTCTCCAAGAGTTGTGTAATTTTGTTGGTTTTAGTGGTCAATTGGGTCTCATTTGCTTTTTGAAAAGCTGGTCATATAACTCTCATAACTCTCGGTTAATACATTTACTGCTTCTTTTGTCCTTGATGGCCTCCACAATCTGTTCAAAGTTTTTTAAAAGAATTACAGTTTTTATGTTCTGCTAAACCAATTTTGGAATGGATATATGGGTTGTGATTGGTGTAAACCCAATTATGTTTAGTTGGATAGATTGATTATATCTCTGTAAGCCCAATCATATAATTTGCAAAGGCCTTTTGTATATATACTAACTTCTAGTTATAAATATTTTATAGTTACGAATTTTTTTTTGTAGGTTACAGAAAAGTTATTAAATATGGATATGGATCGAGGTTGGATGTATCAAAGGATCGACAGTGGAGGTTACCTAACTCCGGCTTTTGTAAGTGGGTTGGAAAACTTTATGCAATATGTGATATCTTGAGAAGAGTCTATGAATGGGACAAATACTCAGTGTCCATGTCTTAAATGTGAGAATCGCAAATTTTGGAATGGGGAGACAGTAAAATTGCACTTATTGAAAAAAGGGTTTGTAAGAGATTATTACGTGTGGGATCGACACGGAGAGCCATATATTTCTAGACAAAGTGGAGAAGAATTATCCACACATTACTCCAATTTTTAAAGTAGAAGAGATGATGACAACCTAATGTACAACATGGTGATGGATTCCGCTGGTCCAAGTTTTGATCCCGAGATGCCAAATGCAGAAGCACAGAAGTTGTATGATATTTTAAAATCATCCGAGATGAAGTTATATGAAGGTTGTGAAACTTCTTAGTTGTATGCCATAGCTCAGATGTTGAGTTTGAAATCTGACCATTATTGGTCAGAGGCTTGTTATGATCAGACATCACAGTTCTTAAAAGGCATCTTACCTCAAGATAATACACTTCTTGATAGCTTCTATAGTACGAAGAAGTACATGGAAGAGTTGGGGCTTCCTTCCGAACAGATCGATTGTTGTTTTAATGGATGCATGATATATTGGGGTGAAGAAATCAACATGGAGTCATGTAAATTTTTTTCACATGTGAGATATAAATAAGACCTAAAGGTTCCAAGAAGGGGAAAAAGAAAGTGCCTTTTAAAAGGATGGTCTATTTTCCATTGGCACCGAGGTTGCAAAGGTTATATGCTTCACCTACGACAGTTATCCATATGAGATGGCATGCCGAACATTATCAAGAAGAAGGTGTGATGCTTCATTGTTCAGACTCATAGGAGTGGGAGCAATTTGATAGAGCACATCCATCATTTTCCTCAGAGATGAGAAAAGTTAGATTGGGACTTTCTACTGATGGTTTCAACCATTTGGTGAATCAGGTGGAAAATATTCTTCTTGGCCAATTATAGTGACTCCGTATAATTTACGTCTATGGATGTGTTCAAAAGAACAGTACTTATTTCTTTCTGTACTTGTCCCTGGACCAAAAAATCCAAAACAAAAGATAGATGTTTTCCTTCAACAGTTGATTGCTGAGTTAAAAATGTTGTGGGAAGTTGGTGTGGAGACTTGTGATAATTCAATGAAACAGAATTTCCGTATGCGAGCTGCATTGATATGGAATATCAGTGACTTCCCTGCTTATTCAATGTTGTCAGGATGGAAAACTGCTGGTCATTTAGCTTGTCCTCATTGTGCTCATGATCATGATGCTTAACCTTCCACATGGTGGGAAGACAACATGGTTTGATAATCATCGAAAAATTTTACCTACCAATCATCCATTTCGAAAGAATAAGAATTGGTTTACAAAGGGAAAGATAGTGACTGAATCTGCCCCTCCAGTGCGAACAGGTGAAGATGCATTTCAAGAAATTAAGTCACTTGGTTTGATGAAAATTACTGAATTGGGAGGTAATGAGCATAATGCTAGAGTCATTAAAGCTTACAATTGTGGATGGAAGAAAAGGAGCATCTTTTGGGATTTGCCATATTGGAGGATATTATCTATTAGACATAATATTGATGTTATGCATGTTGAGAAAAATGTCTTTGAAAATATCTTCAACACTATCATGGCCATTGAAGGAAAAACCAAAGAATACTCCAAGGCAAGAACAGACATTGTAATGATTTGTCGAAGACCTGAGTTACCAATTGATGAAGTGACAAGAAAGTATCCGAAAGAATGCTATAGCTTAGACAAAAAGCAAAAAGCAAAAGTGTATGAATGGTTAAAAGATCTAAAATTTCCAGATGGACATGTGTCAAACATGGCGCGTTGCATCAACTTGAAGAAATATAAATTATTTGGAATGAAAAGTCATGATTGTCATGTTTTTATGCAACGACTCCTCCCAATTGCTTTTCAGGAATTTCTTCCAAATAATGTATGGGAAGCTGTGATAGAATAAGCCTTTTCTTCAGAGATCTCACTTCAGCTACTTTGAGGGTTAGTGATATGCGTAGACTTGAAGAACAAATTCATGTTATACTTTGCAAGTTATAGCGGATATTTCCACCATTATTATTCGACTCTATGGAACATCTTCTAGTGCACTTGCCATATGAAGCACGCATTGCAGGTCCCGTACAGTATCGTTGGATGTATCCTTTCGAGAGATATTTACGTCACTTGAAGAATAATGTGAAAAATAAAGCTCGGGTTGAAGGATCAATTTGTAATGCATTTTTGGTTGAGGAAGCTTCCACTTTTTGCTCACACTACTTCAAGCAACATGTACAGACAAAATATAGAAAAGTTCCCCGAAATGATCCTAGTGGAGGTGAGGAGACTTTTGGGGGTAACATTTCTATATTTTCTCATCCCGGACGTTCACATGGAAGTGTCAGTACTCGTTATTTTGATGAACGAGAATATATGGAAGCTCATAACTATATCTTGTTTAACTGTCCAGAAGTTGCACCATATACAGAGTATGATTTTTTTTGTCATAATGACATACTTACTTATCCATGAATATTAGTACTATTCTTTGATAAATTTATTGTATAATCAGGATTTTCATAAATCAACTTCGGGAGCATCATCCACATATAACTAGTGTTGAAGTTGATCACTCCTTAGAAAGTGACTTTGCGACATGGTTCGAATAATACGTGAGTTGTTTGGTACTTTTGTTAACGATATTACATAAATATTGACTGTTTCTTACGTATTCTAATAATCTCTACTAATAATTTCAGGCCTAAGATCCATCACGAGTACCAAATGAATATCTTCGTGATATTTCGTTTGGACCTCTTCATTCGGTTAAATCTGTACCAATTTACTATGTGAATAGGTACAAATTTCACACGCGGGAATATGGGGTTGATAGGTCGACGTTCAATAGTGGAGTATGTATCAATGGATCAAATTATGGCGAGTCATTTAATGATTACTTTGGCATAGTTGAAGAGATTTTGATTGTTGAGTATCCTCGCCGACCGGTGAAAAAAACAGTATTATTTAAGTGTCAATGGTTTGATCCCACACCTAATGTTGGAACAAGAATTCATCCGCGTTACAACATAATTGAAGTCAACAAAAAAAAGAGACTACGCGTGTACGAACCATTTGTCCTAGCAATGCAGGCCATGCAAGTTTACTTTTGCAATTATCCAAGTCTTAAAAGAGATAAAGTTGATTGGCAAGTTGTGTGCAAAGTAAAGGCTCGATCACTTGTTGAACTTACTCAAATCCCAACATCACATCAAAAGCTTTTCCGGATGATATTCCTACACATTTAAATGATATTAGCACCGATGATATTGCTACACATCTAAATGATGATAGTGGAGTTGAAGTAGATTTAGATGATGATGAATCCGAAGGAACATCGGACGAAGAGATAGAATATGAATCTGAAGAAGATGGATATTCAAAAACTGAAGATAGTAATAGTTGTGAAGATGATTGCAGTGATTCGTCCGAATAATTTTTTATCAATCAAGTAAGTAAATTTTAAATTTATATTTTATTAAAATAATATAATATTATAGTGCAACAACATATATAAAATATTTATAATCAAATCAAGTAAGTAAATTTTAAGTTTATATTTTATTAAAATAATATAATATTATAGTGCAACAAAATATATAAAATATTTATAATCGTAAGTTATATATATTTTTAATACATATATATTCAGAAAATTGATTAATATTATAACAATACAATTTATTGCATATCTTGCTAATTATTTAATATTCTATTTTAACAATATTTGGGAAAATATAAATACAGGGACAAAAGAGCGGGTAAGAGTTGAAGACACAAAAGTAGGGTTTCTATCTTGACAAAGGGGGGCGGCGATTGAAGTCACTCAATCGACTGGAAAATTGACATCAGATGAAGATGAAAAAATTGACATCTCTTCTTGACGTATGTATGTTGATTACCTTATGTGTTCATCTCTGTCTTTTTATCGAGTTATGGTGTATGTATACTTCTAGTTCTTTTAATGAGTTCATTATTTCACTTTCTTTATAGTGTGACTTCTAAGTTATTCATTTTAGCATCAAAAATCCATGAGATATTTTCGAGGGGTTTTGATTATGAATTTTGATAGAATTTTCCCAAGGTTTGAATTTGGGAATGGATTGGTTTTGGTATTTAATGGTGGTGGTGGTGATGTGTGTGTATATTTTTATTATTTTCCTTATATATAATTATAACTCTCTAACACTGAATCATTGAACTTGCAGCCTTTGACTACTAAAAAATGTCCTGATGATAAGGGTGTAGGTGATAAAGCTGTTGGTGATAAAGTTGTTGGTGGCTTTTCTCAGTTCGCAAGTCCAAAAAAATGCAGCGGGGCTACAAGTGGTGGTGAAGATGGTTTTGCTTAGGTTAACTTTGGATTTTAATTTGAGATTTTTTTAATGTATGGTCACAGATTACAAAGTGCACTATATTACTTTATTAATGTGATGATGGTATTTCTGTATTGCAGATTGTGAATAAAAGAAAATGTGTTCCGAGTATAGGTTTTGGCAGGGAGGATGGTATTAATCGTAATAGCCATGGGACTAAGACAGCCGTTGAGAAAGCAGGTTACACCAACCAAGTAAGTCAAAGGATTCCATTATCATATTTTTTGTATGAAATCTGCCTTTATTTCACAATGCAAGTCATATTCTACACCTGTAGCAAATATTCTTTTAGCACAAATTAATTATATTACTTTATTTGCTTATAACTTATATTACTTATTTTGATTATCACTATTTAATGGTTTGCTTCTCTGTGAAATTAAGAACAGTAAACAATAAAGAGCCTTAAGGTCATGAACTCTATTGACCTTCAACGTTAACTCCGCTAAACCTGCATATGATAACAGTGGCAATTTAGTTAAGGAGGGGTGGTTAAGTTCAGGGGTGGTACAGACTACGAAATATTACTGGATGTCTATCATGAACCTTTTAGGTAGAGGTCAGTTATCCAGGGAATGTAAGTTTCTTGTTCTTAAACATATCTATGTTGTTAATTATTTTATGATTTTCTATATCATGCAGTGACACTAAATTCCCATTTATTTTTTTAAAGATTGGAACCTTCAAATAAGTGCTCTACAAAGATTCGACAAATCATGTATGAGCGACTTGAACATAAGAGATACAATTGGAAGTCAGTTTCAATGGAAACTCAAAACTTTTATTTTGAAGAATTTAAGGTAACTATATCCCTTGTATATTGAATCTTGTAAATGAAAAGAACTAGTCAGGACATCTTGTTTTTTTAATTATCAATAAGAATTTTATCTTAATTAATAATGCTAGTTGGTTTATCTTTTTTTAATTATAGAAATACTTTGTGTGGAGTCAATCGGATGATATCATTTATGGTGGCTGGCTAACTAATGCAAAGAGGAAGTATTCTGAACTTGTTTGTGTAGCTCAGTCTAACTGGGAACGGTACAACAGAAGGGATAATAGGATTGACAAGAACATCTATTGGAGATGGGCTAATTTTGGGAACACCCAAAAATTTCAAACAAAATCTTTGATTCAGAAAAAATATAGGCGTAGTGGCGGGGTTGATAACCGGCCTTCAACACATACAAGCGGTTCCGCTTCTCATAGGACAGTTGCAGCTCGTTTGGTATGATTTACAATGTATCTTGTGCCTTGTCTCTTTTTATGGTCTGAATTTTTGCAATTCTTTTTTTTACAGAAGATTCAGTTTGGTCGAGACCCCACTGCCGATGAATTGTTCTACCATACGCATACTAGACCTGTAAAGAAACAGAGGAATCCAATTGATGTTTTAGAAGAAAATGGCATGGATGACGAGGATGCTGATGAAGAAGAAGTTATATGGATTGATAAGAAAAGCCAAAAAATATATGTGAGTTTCTCGTTTTATTTTTTTATGTCAAAGGTAGATATTTCAATCCCAATCCAAAATCAAACAAAGTACTGGAGTTATTTTTAATGGCAATACGTCTAAAGTTATTTTTTATGCTCATTTTTTTCCTGCTTGGAATATGTTTTACTTTAAATGTATATTCTACATTCTTCTTATTGTTGTAATAATAAAGTAGTGTTAGAATAAATTTTGTTATGCTTTTTCAGAATTTTTTTTTAAGATCCGTCATATATTTGATATACACAGGAAACATTTTTAGAACTTTGTGAGCAACAAAAGAACTCTGGCCAACCAGTAGATAAAAATGCCTTGTTTCTCCAAGCAGTTGGAGGGCCTGACAAGAAGAATAGGGTCTACGGGCTTGTTTCATCACAAAACATCTTTTATCAGCCTAAGACTCCTTGCGCTACATCATTTGCGGCTGAAGAAGAAAATCAGAAGTTGAAGCAGTAGTTTATTGAGATGAATGATCGGATGAAGGCGGTTGAAAATCAGTTAGCCATGATCATTGAGGCTAATAAAGTCCGCCGTCCGCAGTCTCCTACTGATTTTGATGATTTAAATGATGACAATTAGTATTTAATTTAGTATGTTTACTACGGTGCACTTTGACCTAAGATCTATATATTTTGGATATAATGACTGATTCGGCTAGTCTTTTTATAACATTGTTCTAGTTCACGGCCACTATATTTGACAAGTTTGAACTTGATATGGCATGTGATTCTAGTATTTTGGTATGGTTTAGGCTGAAACTTTGGAGGATATTTTCATGTTTTTTCCTCTGGTAGTCTCTTTTTGCCATCTTGTATAATGATGGTTACTACTGAAACTTTAGAGGATATTTTCATATTTTTTCCTCCTGTAGTCTTCTTTTGCTGTCTTGTATAATGATGTTTACTTTTGTTAATGACAAGCTACTCTTAGTACTATTTGGAATTTGGATTATCTATACAATGAGTTGTTGTTTTATGTAAAATTTGTCAAAATGTACAGGTTTTGAAAGAACATAAAAAGGTTTGCATTTTGTTAGAAATATCTGTTAATAGAGTGTTAATAAAAATAACAACGGGAATTTTGTTGGCATATCCTTGCTAAGAATACTAACGGAATACCTGTTATTATGTTAGTTGTAGATTTTTTATTCCAAAAGTAAGATTCCGTTGTTAGTCGGTTCCTGTTTTGTTGGTAAGTTTTCTAATGACAGAAATTCTGTTGGTAGTGACTTCCTGACGAAGATTATTCCAACCAATGAATCTTGTAATAATTCCGTTGGCAAACTACAATACCAACAGATTATATTAATATTTCAACGGATTTTCTGTTGTCAATAGTGGTTTTTCTTGTAGTGCTGTCAGTGGAGTATCCCATATATGATACCCAACTACTAGTGGAGTATCTTATACAAATTGAAATACCCAACTGACAGTGAAATATTCAATCGGCATATTCTATGTTATTCTTTAAGGTAAATTTATCTCAGTGAAAACAGACGGTACCTCTCTCCTAGCCCTTGACCTGGAGGCAGATTCTCTGTTTTTTATCAGGTGACGTTGCTGCTTTCTCGACACCTCTTTGGCTGCCAGATGACTGGACTTGTCCGCAAAATTGACATTTATATCAAAATTATTCACACTGTCGGAATTATTTCCCCGATAATTTCAGAGGAAACTGGAGTAGCGGCTGACCCCTGCCTAAATCCACCTTCACGTGGTTGGTATCCCCTATGTTTTCTTGCAATTGCAGCTGATGTTACATCTTTGACACTTTTTTCCAGTAGTGTCTGATAAGCTGGTACATTTCTACCCCCTCCTGAAGCAATGACAGGCCTAACCATACAACCAGATGTCCCAGATCCAATGGTTGTATTATTGTTGTTCTGGTTTGACACACATGACTGCTGCAGAGGAGGAGAACGATCATGTGCCTGCACCACACCAACCATGATAAGAAAATCCTCGAGGGTCATCTCTTCTTTTAAAGGGATGAACTGTGGATTAATATTGGCTGTGGCTGCAGCTGTGGGGACAATGGCTGCTCCCATGGGGGCAGCAGCGCTAAGGGCAATATCGGGGCTGGGGAGAAGTATTTGTTCAGAAGCTTGAATTTCTTCTTCTGTCCAAACGTTATTAAGGAGTTCATCTATGTTCATCGATCCAGAGATTCCAATGTCATCAGAGAATGTGTGTTGAAACACATCAAGGAGGGACAAGATTGACCTTTGGTGATCTAGTAATGGGAGGACATGGCTGTCAGGATGTTGTGGGTTTGTTGAATGAACAGATAAGTCAATTTCTCCTCGCAATAGAAAGTCTGAGTTGTCTGTCCTCACCATTCAGGGAGAGAGATCATCAGATCGTAACCAGTATCTGCAGCATCACAAGGAAAGTAAAACTGAGCAATTACTTTATGTTAGAAAATTAGGATTTTAGAGCTTAATTTAATTATGTTCTTGATGTTAATCCTAAAATCTAATGATTGGAAATTGTTCAATGATATTTGAACTTAAATTTTCATGTATGGTTTTAAGAATTTTTTTAATGAAATCCATATGAAATGAGAGTTGAAAGTAGCTTGGAAAAGCTTGGAAAAATTTGAGAATGTTTGTCCCACATTGAAATAAATAAAGGAGGGTGTGTGCTTTATATGGTATTACCCACATGAGTAGTATACAACTACTAAGGTGTGTGATGGTCCATTGTGTTGTTGTGTGCTTCACGCGCGCGCACACACACACACGCGCGCCCCGCCACGCACCGCACCGGACCGGACCGGGCCGGGTCAGGTCGAAGGGCGATTTGGGTGAATGTCTCGGCGTCTCGTGTACGCGAGGCGACCTGGGCGAGGATTTTATTTATTTGAGAATTATTTTAATTCGAATTTATTTATCGGTGACTGGATTATTGGGCTGGGTACTGAAATAGGCTAAGTCACTTTATTAGTGGGCTTAGTCTAAATATATTAAACCTGCAAATAATCTGATCTGTAACAAGTTCTGATATCAGAATCAGAACTTAAGAACTGATGAATAAAATCAGAACTTAACAAGTTCTGATATCAGAATCAGAACTTAAGTACTGATGAATCAGAACTTAACTTAACTTAAGTTCTGATAATAATGTGGGTGTTAATGTGAAAAGCTGTTACAAATAATTTAAATTCAAAAGCTGATCAGTTTTGATTTTTTCATTAATGAACTCAAAATCTGATCAGTTTTGATTTTTTCATTAATGAAGCAGTTTAATTCAGACATTAAGTGTGTGGACAGTTTCATTTTTCCTCTCCTATAAATAGAGGCTAAACTGAATGAATAAGGAATAACACACTACATTCTCTTCTCTTCTCTTCAACCTCTCTGCATTTCTCTCCCACAAGTCCTGAAGTGCTGATATTTTCCGGCGACTGAGGTGCTGGTCGAAGTGGAGCTTTTGTTGCTGCTGTTAACATAAACTCTGAGCTGTTTTATCCTGGTGGAGATATTGTGCGCATCCCAAACGCAGCAGGTAGGGGCAATATTCTCTTCAAGAGCAGCCAGGACTTCGAGCAAGGCCTGGTGACTCAGCTGTGATCATTTTTCTTGGCATTTTGTATCTGTGAACCTGTATTTCATTCACTGTTAAAAGCTATGGTTTCGGATACATCTTTCTTTCTCTCTACGTTATTTCAGTTACTGATTTTGTTTACCTACATGTTTTGTTTTGTTAACTGTGGTCTTGGCCTAAACTTGTTAAATTCTTTATACACTTGCTTCTATGTTGCTATATTTGTTAGTGAGATTTACAACATTCTTGAAGAGAATATTAGTTATATAGAATTTAGCATAATGGTTAACGAAAGTGAGGTTATCGTTGGTGGTGGTGGCAGTTCGGGTGCAACTGCTGGGGCCATTGATTGGACCACCTATAGTTTCCCACAAGCTGTTGAACTAACCGGTTTACCGGAGAAATTCAACGGTGGCATTGGCTTTTCTCACTGGCAGAAAAGGATGAAGTTGTGGTTGACTATAAAGGGTCTGTGGCCGGTTGTGGAATATGAGAAACCAGTAGTGGATCAAGAGAAGGCTGACACAGTTAAGGCTTTTGCGAAGTGGGCTGAGAAGGATGGAGTGGCTAGGGAGGCCATTCTGGCGGCACTAACAAACACTTTGTTTGATGTCTATTCTTTTGATGCCTACTCTGCAAAACTCTTATGGGAGAAGCTGGACCAGACACATAATACTGACTCACAAGGTCTAGAAAAGTATTTTATGGCAAGGTTCCTCGAGTTCAAGCTGGTGGACAATAAGTCCATGACTGAGCAGGTGCATGAGTTCGAGATGATAGTGCATGCTTTGAAGGAGCCTGGAATGAATCTCCCGGAGAAGTTCAAGGTGATGAGTGTAATTGAAAAACTCCCGAAGTCTTGGGAAGAGTTCTCTCTCTCCCTGAAAAGACAGAAAGGAGAGATCACCTGGACCAACCTTATGCTGGACATCTCGGTACAAGAACAACACAAGTCCAAACAGGGACATGTGATGCCAACTGAACACGGTACCTCGAAGGTAAACATAGCAACTGTAGGACAAAAGAGGAAGGCTTTTGCTAAGAAAGCTAATAGTAATAAACCTAAGAGTGAC
Source organism: Apium graveolens (assembly GCF_009905375.1). NCBI lineage: Eukaryota > Viridiplantae > Streptophyta > Magnoliopsida > Apiales > Apiaceae > Apium > Apium graveolens. The sequence continues at coordinate 59,016,261 of NC_133652.1, forward strand.
AAGGACAAGGCCAAGAAACCCAAGGCAAACAAACCATGCTGGTCTTGTGGGCAGGTTGGGCACTGGAGTAAGGACTGCCCTACGAAGAAAGCAAAGAAAACCGAGGTAGCGCAAGCAAATGTTGTGCTTGGAACCGCAAGTGGGCCTGTAGTGAACATGGTCGTTGGTGAGGCTACGGCTTCTGAAACCGACGTTGACCGGTATGTATCCTACAACCCTGTGATATTTTCTACCTATCTGTCAAATGAATGGTTGATAGATACTGGAGCTAATGTACATATTTATGCTGATATTAGTTTATTTGTATCTTATCAACAGAGTCATAGCCTGACTGTGAAGATGGGGAATGCTAGTGTTGCTCAAGTACATGGAGTTGGAAACGTGGATCTGAAGTTCCCTTCAGGACGTATTCTATCTCTGACGAGAGTGCATCATGTTCCCAACATGCGTAGAAATATAATAAGTGGAAGCTATTTAGTTTCTAGTGGTTTTGAAATTTCGTTCAAGTGTAATAAAGTAGTTCTTATTCATACTGGTACATTCTTTGGCAAGGGTTACTTGTCAAAGGGTTTATTTGTTATTAATGCGGATCCCGTTTTGGGAAATTTGAATAATAATGTTATTCCTACTGTTAACTGTATTGAGTCCTCAAATATATGGCATGCTAGACTAGGTCATTTAAACTTTGGTGCTCTTAAGAATATGATGAACTTAGAGTTGATTCCAAAATATACCATAGAAAAGAATTCTAAATGTCAAGTATGTGTGTCTGCTAAACAAATAAGGAAACTTTTTCATAACGTTGTTAGGGATTCAGACTTGTTAGATTTAGTACACACTGATATTTGTGAATTTGGTGGTGTGTTGACCAAGGACCAGTTTAGATACTTCATTACTTTTATAGATGATAGTAGTAGATACTGTTATGTTTATTTACTTAGACATAAGGATGAAGCACTTAGTAAATTCATTATATATAAAACTGAAGTAGAAAAACAAACTAGTAAGTTACTTAAAAGATTGAGATCTGATAGAGGTGGTGAGTATACGAGTAATGCTTTTAATGAATTTTGTGCAAACAATGGTATAGTTCATGAAGTTACTCCACCATACACACCTGAGTCTAATGGGGTTGCTGAGCGAAAGAACAGAACATTTAAAGATATGATTAATAGTATGCTTATTAACTCTGGGTTGCCTAAATACATGTGGGGGGAGGCTCTAAATACGGCTTGCCATATTTTGAATAGAGTCCCTCTGAAACACATGGATAAAACACCCTTGGAGTTATGGAAAGGCAGGATGACTAGTCTTAAGTATCTTCGTGTGTGGGGGTGCCTTGCTAAGGTACTTGTTCCTGAACACAAGAGAAAGAAACTAGGTCCAAAGACTGTTGACTGTATCTTTTTGGGCTATCTTGAGACCACTATAGCTATGAGATTTTTAGTGTTAAAATCTGACATAGATGATATAGTGGCAAACACGATAGTTGAATTTCGAGATGCGACATTCTTTGAGGATGTCTACCCTATGAAGACTGGAATACCTGAAACGACTTCTGAGGAAGATCCTACTCATACATCAAGTTCTATTCCTGATCATGTGGAAAAGATGACAAATGTGGGGGCGGAACCTAGTAGTAGCTCTATTCCTAAGGAACTAGAGGAACCAAGGAGAAGTAAGCGTGCAAAGATAGTCAAGGATTTTGGAGGTGATTTCATCACTTACAATATCGAGGACGAACCTTTAACTTTCCGGCAAGCTATGGATTCTTCTGAGTCAAGGCACTGGAAGGGCGCTGTCAGGAGTGAAATTGACTCCATTGTTTCTAATGGAACATGGGAGTTGGTTGATCTCCCTCCTGGGTGTTCTACTATTGGGTGCAAATGGGTCTTTAAAAGGAAGTTGAACCCTGACGGCTCAATAGATAAGTACAAAGCTAGACTGGTAGCTAAGGGTTTTAAGCAAAAGGAAGGAATTGATTATTTTGATACATACTCTCCGATTGCAAGAATGGTAACAATCTGAATGCTTATAGCATTGGCTTCAGTCCATGGTCTTATCATCCATCAGATGGATGTAAAGACGGCTTTTCTTCATGGTGAACTTGAAGAAGAGATTTATATGGATCAACCTGATGGATTTGTTGCATCAGGCAATGAAAGGAAAGTATGTAAGTTGATCAAGTCCATTTATGGCTTGAAACAAGCTCCCAGAGATTGGCATAAAAAGTTTGATGAAACTATATTGCCTTTCAGTTATAAGATTAATGAAAGTGATAAGTGTGTCTACACTAAAGTTAAAGGTAATGAGTGTGTTATTTTGTGCCTATATGTGGATGACATTTTATTGTTTGGAACTAATATTGAGATTATTAACGAGACTAAAGAATTCTTGAAAAGACATTTTGAAATGAAGGATTTGGGTGAGGCAAGTGTGATTCTTGGAATCAAACTGGTTCAGTCCACTGAAGGAATAACCTTGACTCAATCTCATTATATAGAGAAATCTATACTTGAGAAATATGGTTATTCACAGTGTAGAATCGCTAGTACACCTTATGATTCGAAAGTTGTCCTTGTCAAGAATACTTCAGGAGTGCCTGTGTCTCAGTTAAGGTATTCTCAGATTATTGGGAGCTTGCAGTATCTTGCTAACTGTACTAGACCAGATATTTCATATTCTGTGTCTAAATTGGCTAGATATACAAGCTGTCCAAACAGAACTCATTGGGATGCTCTTGATAGAGTACTTAGATATCTAAAAGGCACAATATACCTTAGTTTACACTACAGGAGATTTCCTGGTGTGCTTGAAGGGTACAGTGATGCAAGTTGGATAGCTAAGAAGTCTGGTTCCAATGGAGTGACTGGATACGTGTTCACCTTGGCTGGTGGAGCAATATCCTGGAAGTCAAGCAGACAGACTATTGTTACTCGGTCTACTTTCGAGGCTGAGTTGTGTGCACTTGACGCCACAGGGACGGAGGCTGAATGGTTACACGGACTTATGTCTGCAATACCTGTAGTAAGCAGACCGCTTCCTGCTATTTCTATTCACTGTGATAGTCGAACAACTATCGACAAGATTAGCAGTAAAAGGCATAATGCTAAAACTAAGAGACACATCCAAGTTAGACTCAAGTCTATAAGGGGTTTAGTGACTGATAGGATCATAGCTATAGAGTTCATGGGAACTCAGAATAATATAGCTGATCCTCTTACTAAAGGACTGGAACCTGCAGTGGTCCTTAAGTCAAGGTTGGGGATGGGACTGTCAACCCATCATAATTCATCAACAGTGGGAACCCAATACACATGAGAGGAGATCCCTCGAAGTATATTCAATGGGTAATAACAAGCTGTAAGGATGAGTTGGTAGTACCTTTGCTACATAGATGATACTATAGTATCTGAGTCTATTCCCTGTAAACCTAGAAGGTACTGACACTGCCAGAAAAGCAAGAGTGTTAAAACTCTGAATGGGATCAAGTCATTTGACGAGATAGAGGCAGTATATCTCTGGAGATGCCCAGCTAAGCGAATGTAATTGTGTGGTCGCAATTAGAGGATAGGGTTAATCCTTGAAGCATTCGACGAACAGGATCGAGACATGACCATTAATGTCTCAAAGCCGTAGATTGGCACCATAACCTTTGACTTGTCGTCGTCTATGGAATATGGTTATACTAAATGGATTAAGATTCAAGGTGAAACATTCCATCTGAGTCCGATAGCCATTGAAGTAGAGGAATTAGGAGGGTTCAAACCCGGAAGGGTACCGACTCTGAAAAATAAGTCATGATGGGAAATTGATCACATTTCTGTATGGATTTGTGGGGGATTGTTAGAAAATTAGGATTTTAGAGCTTAATTTAATTATATTCTTGATGTTAATCCTAAAATCTAATGATTGGAAATTGTTCAATGATATTTAAACTTAAATTTTCATGTATGGTTTTAAGAATTTTCTTAATGAAATCCATATGAAATGAGAGTTGAAAGTAGCTTGGAAAAGCTTGGAAAAATTTGAGAATGTTTGTCCCACATTGAAATAAATAAAGGAGGGTGTGTGCTTTATATGGTATTACCCACATGAGTAGTATACAACTACTAAGGTGTGTGATGGTCCATTGTGTTGTTGTGTGCTTCACGCGCGCACACACACACACGCGCGCCCCGCCCCGCCACGCACCGCACCGGACCGGGTCGGGTCGAAGGGCGAATGTCTCGGCGTCTCGCGTACGCGAGGCGACCTGGGCGAGGATTTTATTTATTTGAGAATTATTTTAATTCGAATTTATTTATCGGTGACTGGATTATTGGGCTGGGTACTGAAATAGGCTAAGTCACTTTGTTAGTGGGCTTAGTCTAAATATATTGAACCTGCAAATAATCTGATCTGTAACAAGTTCTGATATCAGAATCAGAACTTAAGAACTGATGAATAAAATCAGAACTTAACAAGTTCTGATATCAGAATCAGAACTTAAGTACTGATGAATCAGAACTTAACTTAACTTAAGTTCTGATAATAATGTGGGTGTTAATGTGAAAAGCTGTTACAAATAATTTAAATTCAAAAGCTGATCAGTTTTGATTTTTTCATTAATGAATTCAAAATCTGATCAGTTTTGATTTTTTCATTAATGAAGCAGTTTAATTCAGACATTAAGTGTGTGGACAGTTTCATTTTTCCTCTCCTATAAATAGAGGCTAAACTGAATGAATAAGGAATAACACACTATATTCTCTTCTCTTCTCTTCAACCTCTCTGCATTTCTCTCCCACAAGTCCTGAAGTGCTGATATTTTCCGGCGACTGAGGTGCTGGTCGAAGTGGAGCTTTTGTTGCTGCTGTTAACATAAACTCCGAGTTGTTTTATCCTGGTGGAGATATTGTGCGCATCCCAAACGCAGCAGGTAGGGGCAATATTCTCTTCAAGAGCAGCCAGGACTTCGAGCAAGGCCTGGTGACTCAGCTGTGATCATTTTTCTTGGCATTTTGTATCTGTGAACCTGTATTTCATTCACTGTTAAAAGCTATGGTTTCGGGTACATCTTTCTTTCTCTCTACGTTATTTCAGTTACTGATTTTGTTTACCTGCATATTTTGTTTTGTTAACTTTGGTCTTGGCCTAAACTTGTTAAATTCTTTATACACTTGCTTCTATGTTGCTATATTTGTTAGTGAGATTTACAACACTTTAAGGATAACAACACTCTTTTAACAATAGTGTAGTAACTTGAGCACGCAGAACCTTTCTTCATAAAGCGAGAGAAGCATAATGAAATCTAAGAATTAAGACATTAATCATCATATAATTATTGATATAAGCAACAAGGCGTGAAACCGAATTGGAGATAAAATAAGATAATAAATATGTACAGCTAGCATAAGCAATATTCAGATGTCCTGAAAATACAAAGACCACTAATCAACCATGGATTATGTACAGTAATGGGAAGGCTTCCATTGCGAGTGTCTTACATTTCAAATTGGAATTAAAGGATTATAATAAAAATAAGTACTAGATTGGGGAGACAGCAAACCAAACCTCTGATTTTGCAAAAAGAATGACCAAGTTAATTTGCAAGACTGATTAAAGTTGAATGCCGATTTATAAAGATGAAATGATCACAAATGCAAAAAATTAATGTTGCAGTTCAAACGTGGACGGCTAAACTGTTTGCTTCATAAATATTTTATACCATCTCAGGCTATACTTATTTATTATATGCTTTAGAGACACTACAAGAATTCCCAGTTTTACCAACAAAAATTATCAACGAAAAATTATATGTTGGCAATTACTAACGAATTACTAACATATAACAAAATATTAAAAAGCTGACAATATTATAACAGATAGGTAACGGTTCGCCAACAAATGTTTTGCCAACGAAAATATCGGTTGAGATTAATAAGCGTCAAATCACCCGCCCAAATTTATCGACGAAAATACCCACGGATTTGTAATAGATTAGTACTAACTGAGTAGTAACGAAACAACAACGGTTTACCAAGAAATTACTAACGCTCTACCAACAACACTACTCATTGGTAATTTTGTTGGTAGTTCGTTGTAATTTTAGATCGGTCATACTGATTCTGTTACTAAAATATTACTATTTTAGATCGGTTGAAATCATTTTTGTTACTAATTTATTGGTAAAGTAAAAATATTATTTTTTTAGTTTTCTCCTCCAAAATAATGAAGTGTGGCTTTTTTCTAATCAAACTAAAATTATATTTAACACAACTAATTTGTTATTAGGAATTTTTATAATCCCATTTTTAATATAATTGATTAGTTATTGTTTCTAATTAGTGTTACCTCCTTTTATGATATTTCGTTTTTTTTAACATATTTTTCATAAATCTAAAAGTATCGATATCAAGATCTGGATATGTTAATAATGACCCAAAATATTCAATATTATTTTTATTCGGTTGGCATTTTAACATTCAACTACTTATTTTGAATATGAATCGAATATTTTTCCTCTAAAATCGAATATTAATATTAATTAAAATAAATAAATAAATAAAAATATAAGTTTTTAGGTAAAAATTTTATGAAATATATTAAAAATATATATTTAAATCACATTTTATATACATATTATAAAATTAAGTAATTATTTTAAAAATGAATATGCATAAATCTATTATAAATTGAAAATATCACTAATATATATATATAAGTTTTCACATCCATGCGGTTGGATCGTCGAGATTTTTTTTTTAAAATTCTAAACAACAATCAAGGATGAAACACGGGTTAGAGGTACCGATCAAATGACTTGTTGATTGTTAAAATGTCAAATCAAATAAATAATTTTTTCTAAGAAACTAGAAATATCTCAATTCAAAAAAATTATTTTTTTAAAAACAATTAATTTTAAAATATTTATCCAAACACTTTTGACATACAATAAAAAATGAATTATAAAATTAATAACGAAATTTTTCTAGGCGGTTTACCATCCCGCTCATCCCAAAAGCGGAAATAAGAAAAGTAAAACAGAAGGTGATTCTCCCGCTCTCTGTTGTTCCCCCTCTTCTAACCTTTCCCCTCTCTCAAATGAAGGTGATGTTGTTTTCTGACATGGGTAATGTTCTTTCTTTTAAGTTCATTTTTTGGCTTACTCTGTTGTTTAATTTGGAGTTCTTTGATGATTCATGATTTTATTATGGGACTTCATTTGTGATTTAGGTCTTCGATTTTGGTGTTATACTCTTAGAGTCGTTATTCTCTAAAGCTTGAAAGCTCAATTGGTAACTGAATAAATTCAATTTGATAAGTAGTGAGTTCGATTTAATTTTAAATTGGGGGTAAGTTTTGAACCCTAATGCCTAATTTTTTTAATACATCTTATACTTGAATTTTAAAGTGGGTAAGTTTCGTAATAGGATTTTGTGAAGAGGTACTTTTCATCTACACATTTATCATGTGTATATGATTGTAAACCAACTCAATTGGGATGTAGTGGGATTGAAGGGATGCAAGCTGTAATAGCTAGTGATTCTACACATCTCTTCATTTTGTCTTTGTTGTACTTCTGGACAATGTATGCTTCTTTGTAATTTATTAGCAACGTTGCAACTTGAATGACAGTGTGTGTCCAACTTTGCAAGTACTTGTCAACATATCTGATTTGATATATTGTTTGAAGCTATTACATAATGTCATTGTACTTGACTATCACAAATGGCCTTGATTACTAGTCAGTGCGTGCATCTAATTGTTCCAATTATCGAGTAATCTTCGAAACCTCTAGAGATTTTACGCTTAGGCAAAATATGATATGATGCGTGGGTAGACATAATTTATGTATTCTTTATTTTTTTATTGTCATCCAATTATCAACTCAATTTATATAGCACTAGTTTAGAGTTATTAGTAAATAGAGTTTTCGGGGCTTAATCTTGTATTTCTTTAAGTGGACTAGTATCTTTTACTACTGAAATATATTTAGAAATATACAATTCTTGTACTACTGAAAACTAGAAAATAACTAGGCAAACCAGACTATCATGTGTACTTCCCCTTATAGCAGGTTGCGAAAATTTAGTATATAAAGACAATGGCATTAGTTTATAGTTACTAGAAATTATCGTCATTTCTCTCTTCTTCTTTTTCCTAGTAATAGAGGCGTGTTTACCGAGTAGTGGCATTTCTCTCAATAGTCTTAGTTTAACATTGTGATGATTGTTGCTTCTTCCTCTTAATTGTCATGTTGGTTTAGAATTTTCATAATTAGGTAATGGCTAACATCCTTGTTCTTGTTTTTTCGTCTGATAGTTGATATTATTTTTGTATTTTTTTTGTATTACTTGTGTTGTTAATAATTTTAAAATTATGTTTTGTTCCAGGGTTTAGTGGTGGTTTTTCTGATGCAACTATCAGACTGTTTAGGAAATTCACTTACACAAACCTCAACAATAATGGAGGTTGACACATAGTTGGAGGGCCTGATATGAAGAATAGGATAAATGGAATTTCTTCATCACAAAGTATCTTCTATTAGTTTAGCCTTACCCTCATTTGTCATTGATTCAGCAAATCTTGTTATGGTTTTATACTAGTTCCAAACTGTTAGGTTTGCTTATTTTGGTTTTGGATATGATACTCATCTTAGTATCTTGAAATATTTTAGTTGGTGGTAGGTTAGGTTTTGCATTCATGTCGAATGAGACTTTGGTGAATATTAAGTTGTTGAATTCTTCTGCTCACCTTCTGCCCATCTTGTATGATGATGGTTTCTTGTTAATGAAAATGCTCTCCATTTTGAATTTGTATTTTCTATTGACAAGCTGCTAATGTTTGGGTATTTTTGGTTAAATAAGTAAATATATATAAAATCATAGATTTACATGCTTATATTCTGTTATTAATATTGATTGTTGGAGTGTTATCAAGAGTGAATTACTAACAAATATTTGGTAGTGTTGCTGATAAGAGCTAATCTGTTGGTAAAGTGTTGCGAGCAATAATTCGTTGGCAATTTGTTACTAAATTTAACAATGAAAAATCTGTTAGCATATGGTTGCTAAAATTACCAATGAAATATTCGGTTACCAAGTCGGTTGTATCTTTGTTATTTCAAAAATAAGAACTCTGTTATTAGTCGGATGCTATTCCGTTGTTAAGTTTACAACAGAAAATAATTCGGTTAGGCAGCTACTTCCCAACGACGTTTCCTCCGACGGACCGTTTCAGTGGGCATTCTGTTGGCATGTTGTTATACTAACGGATTTTCTTTGTAAGCCAACGAAAATTTCTGTTGTGAAAACAGGATTTTCTTGTAGTGAGATAGCATCGACATAGATAAAGTGAAACTGCCGACGTTGAGTTGATAAACATGAATCGTATAAGGAAGTGAAATAAAGTGCGGAAAGTGACGAGGCTTGTTTGCTTTCATGCGAAGGTTAGTAGAGGTCTACCGAAGTTAGATATAAACAAATTTCTTTTGTGGTTTTTAGGAATGATAATCATTTTGTATCGGGTACTTTCGTATGCATAATATATTTCGCCAAATAAAAAATATCCACTAAACTGTTTTTTCGGTTTTTTAACCGAATCACCCGTAACGGTTTTTCGGTTTGGTTAACCGTTTATCGGTTTCGATTTTTTTCAGTTTTTTCTTACCCCTACTAAATTGTGAATTAAATTTTATGCTGCTAGTACGGATCACACTAAAATTTTGATTTTCAGTTAGGAGGCTTTTAATGTGAATGACTGAAATTTCAAATTTGAATTGAAGGATTATAATGAAAACACTACAAGAAATCTGGCCATTTACGATGGTTTTTTTGAACTAAAATCGTCGTAATTGAGCCATTTACGACAGAAAAAAATCGTCATTTTTGGTCGAGTAGTAAGTTCATTTTTTCGTCACAAGATAAAATTGCGTCGCAAGTTAGAAAGTAGGGCCCACAAATTCAATAAAATAATAAATCTACTTACGACGGAATATATCGTCGTAAGATACCAAAATACGACGAAAAATAAATGTCGTAAGTTTTGTACTTACGACGGAAAAAACGTCAGATATTACTTTACGGGACCCACTTTTAATAAGGCAAAACATAATATTACGACGGAATATACGAAGAACAACCGTCGTAAGTTTATTTTACGAGAATAATTACGACGGAATGTATGAAGAACAACCGTCGTAAGTTTGTTTTCCAGAATAACCAAATACTGATTTTCCAGTTTTCAGCCTTTTCGGATTTCAAATTGGATCCTAAACCTGTACAATCACAAATACCTATCTACACACAATCGTAGCTCAATCCAATCTGAAACCAAAATCAAATAACAAGCAATCATCCACGGAATTGAATAAATCAAAATTTAGAAACATCTATGAATTTTCTTCCCTAATCACAAATTAACTAGATTTTTACATTTCCTCGACATCTAGTTAAAATTAACCAAATATCATTTGGCAGTATTTACAAATTATAATGCTAGACATAGCAGGTTGATATTCACTATATCAACCATAAACCTCATGGCCGAATTCTGTTTGTGTATATAAACTAGAATCAGAATGCATGCTAAGTTTTACATGAACTAATAACTCCCGAAATCAGGCATGTTCATCCGCAAACCCTTATTCTTCTCTTCGTCTTACGGCGTGGCACTCCCGGGGCACATTTCGTCCAACACAATTTTCTTTCCTGTTAATAATTCAAGCAAAATATCCACTTTTACATCAATCCTATTATTACATCAAATCTTTCAAACCAAAATTTACAAAAATATTAGTATCATTTTGTTAGGCAATTTTCTTATCATTTCAAATAAACCCCAACTCTATTGCCATAAATAGACACAACAAATCTGAGGGTAGAAAAGAATTTAAACCACAAAGTACCTATCTCTATTTCTCATCCTTTGCTACTAATCCAAACATTGACTAGAAGGCTACTACTCCAATAATTAATTACTTTTTTTGATGGCTAGGCTGTCAATTAAATATACCGTGGCAATGCTAATATATACTCCTAGAAGGCTAGAAGTATATGTTGTGTTAACACACTAACCATACATCATATTATGCAGTGATATACTCCTGCTTATAAAATTATACATTTTTTATTTGATATTCTATTTTTGACATGTTTATTCCAAAATTTATAGGAACCAACACGTGGGACATATTTGAGCTTCGTATCCACAAGCGTGTTATTGACCTTTTAGCCAGAAATTTAGAGAAGTATTGGATATGCACAGATTTAATATTAAAGGCAAAGAGAAGGAAAAACACCAGTTCCAACAAGATGAATTGCAGTAGCCAAAACAGCCATTCCACTGCTGAAGCAAAGTGCTCTTTCAGCCTTGTCAAGTTTTGCCAAGATGCTGAGAATAAAAACAGATTCATGCTTAACAGGTAAAGTACATAACAATGAAATATATGTTATGTATCCAACACATATAAAACCTTTCCAATGCATCCCTTGTTGGATTTCCTCCTCTAGTGTAGTCATAGGGACCATATTCGACAGCGTTAGGCTGCAAAATATATTCAAAGTCAGTGCCTTTGCTGAAGTCAAAATATACAAAAAACCTGTAAAGCATATAAAGTTCCTTTCGAGACTCCAATCATGTAAAATATATATAGCAGACTGTAGAATTATTTATGCAATCAAACTAATATTTCTTGAAGTATTACAATCAATTTAAACAAATGCAAGTGACTAAAAAATTGAAAATGTATTTGCCTATACAACACAAGCGTGTTCACATACACAAGTCCTTGTTGCAAGTTCTGCCCTGAAATTTGGCATAAAATATATACATAGATTCATAAACAAAAGTCTCGGCATGATCTTAGAACTCAAGTTACCTGCTTGTAAGTAGCTGTCTGGTAAAGAGGTATACTTGTCGAATGAAAATAAAATTATAGTTGAGTCTAATGCTGATGTTGATGTTGATGCTGATGCTGATGCTTTCACATACTCGTCTAATGATGATGCTTTCACATCCATTTCTTTGTCTCTAAGGCAATTCAGTTCAAATTTCTTAGCTGACAGGAACAAATTCTGTCTACCATTAACGATCTTTTTGCATCCAAAACTCCCTTGTAAGGTGCCTTTCATAAACCCCTGCAACCAAATTTAAATAAGAAATTATTTCACATCAACTTTTATGTATAAAAAAAATAAGCTAAAGGCTAACTGAGCCAAGAGTTTTGCCTTCCGAGCATCAATCTTCTTATAGTGGGATGTTGAATTATGCACAAATTTAAGTATGTACTTACCAAGAAATTATGCACAAATTTAAGAATGTACTTACCAATCGCCCTGAAATTTCTCTTAAAGCTTCTGCCCATCGGAGAGGACAGATCCAACTCCACCTCATCTCTCTCTTCATCCAACATCTTCTCCACACTTATCACACCTACAATTAAACAGACAAACACATCAATTACAATCACTATCAATCAAATTACAAAAAGAATAAGAAATGAAATTGAGAAAAAATAAACACAGTTTACCTCAAATTCAGGTAGAATAAATAAAAATTAGGGCTTGAAATAGTGGGTTTATAAGAGATGAGAGTGTTGCGATAGTGCTAGGGTTTGATGACGAAGGCCAGAGAGAGGGCGAGAAGGCCTTCAGAAAGATATAATAAAAAGGGGTCGGGGAAAAAGAAAAAGAAAATGGTCAAATTACCCGGCACTTAAAAATTTCAGAATATTTACTCCCTGCAACCCCGTCAATGAAAATAAAATTATAGTTGAGTCTATTTTAAATATATATAAATTTTTTCTTTTTCTAAGCAAAAAAAAGTACTTAATTTAATTAGTTTCAAAATATAATTAATTAATTAAAGAGTTTTTCCATCTTTAGATACATTTAAAATTTTAATTAACTAATTAAAATTTTAATTTACAACGATCCAACTTTTTGGATGTCAATAAATAAATATATATATTAATAATATATCCAAAGTTTTATATTAGAATAATTTTATTTGGTTTGTCATTTTAACATTGAAGCATGAGTTTGACTTGTACAACTAACTAGTGTTTAATCCTGAATTTGTGTTTCAATTATTTAAAAAAGAAAAATCAACGATCCAACCGTATGCATGTCAATAGATATATATATATTAGTAATATAACCAAAATTTCATATCAAAATAATTTTATTTGGTTTGACATTTTAACAGTCAAACATCAGTTTGACTAGGACGGCTAACTAGTGTTTATTTCTGAATTTGTGGTTCGATTATTTTAAAAATATTTTTCATCGATTCAACCGGATGGATGTCAATATATATATATATATATATATATATATATATATATATATTAGTGATATAACCAAAATTTCATATCAAAATAATTTTATTTGGTTTGACATTTTAACAGTCAAACATCAGTTTGACTAGGACGGCTAACTAGTGTTTAGTTCTGAATTTGTGGTTTGATTATTTTAAAAATATTTTTCATCGATCCAACCGTATGGATGTCAATAATATATATATTAGTGAAATAACCGAAATTTCATATCAAGATAATTTTATTTGGTTTGACATTTTAACAGTCAAGCATTTGCTTGACTAGTACAACTAACTAGTATTGAATCCTGAATTACTCTTACGATTATTTTAAAAATATTTTTCAATGATCTAACCGTATGTATGTCAATATATATATATTAGTGATATAACCAAAATTTCATATCAAAATATTTTTATATGGTTTGACATTTTAACAGTCAGGCAACAGTTTATATAGTACAACTAACTGGTGTTGAATCTTGAATTAGTGTTTCGACTATTTTAAAAATATTTTTCAATGATCCAACCGGATGGATGTCAATAGATATATATATTAGTGATATAACCAAAATTTCATATCAAAATATTTTTATTTGGTTTGACATTTTAACAGTCAAGTAACAGTTTGAATAGTACAACTAACTAGTGTTAAATCTTGAATTAGTGTTTCGACTATTTTAAAAATATTTTTCAACGATCCAACCGGATGGATATCAATAGATATATATATATATATATATATATATATATATATTAGTGATATAACCAAAATTTCATATCAAAATAATTTTATTTGATTTGACATTTTAACAGTCAAACATCAGTTTGACTAAGACGGCTAAATAGTGTTTAGTTCTGAATTTGTGGTTAGATTATTTTAAAAATATTTTTCAATGATCTAACCGTATGGATGTTAATAGATATAAATATTAGTGATATAACCAAAATTTCATATCAAAATAATTTTATTTTGTTTGACATTTTAACAGTCAAACATCAGTTTGATTAGGACGGCTAACTAGTGTTTATTTCTGAATTTGTGGTTCGATCATTTTAAAAATATTTTTCATCGATCAAACCAGATGGATGTCAATAGATATATATATCAGTGATATAACCAAAATTTCAAATCAAAATAATTTTATTTGGTTTGACATTTTAACAGTCAAACATCAGTTTGACTAGGACGGCTAACTAGTGTTTAGTTCTGAATTTGTGGTTTGATTATTTTAAAAATATTTTTCATCGATCCAACCGTATGGATGTCAATAGATATATATATTAGTGATATAACCGAAATTTCATATCAAAATAATTTTATTTGGTTTGACATTTTAACAGTCAAGCATTTGTTTGATTAATACATCTAACTAGTGTTGAATCCTGAATTAGTGTTACGATTATTTTAAAAATATTTTTCAACAATCTAATCGTATGGATGTCAATAGATATATATATTAGTGATATAACCAAAATTTCATATCAAAATAATTTTATTTGATTTGACATTTTAAGAGTCAAACATCAGTTTGACTAGGACAACTAACTACTTTTTTGTTCTGAATTTGTGGTTCGATTATTCTAATCGTATGGATGACAATATATATATATATATATTAGTGATATGATCAATATTTTATATAAAATTATTTTAGCAAAAAAATTAATTTTTTTCTGAAATTCTTGAAATGTCACCCAAACAAATAAATGCTGACATTAATATGGTTGGATCATGAAATAATATTTTTTAAAAATTGAAATTATCAAAATTCATGTGCTAGTTTACGACGAAATCCGTCATAAATTATTATCTGAAAAATTTAAGAACAGTCAAATTTACCGCCCAAATTTTGGGAAAAAAGTTAAATTTCCCTCTTTGATACCTTACGACGAATTTTAATTTCCGTCGTAAATTGGATGTTCCAATATTTTCCGTCACAAATATTTCGTCGTAAATTTAGATGAAAATATTTTTTTCATTTAATTTCAAGTTAAATTTTAATAAAAATATTTAACTTACGACGAAATGTTCAAATCGTCGCAATTTCAAATGATTTTTATTTTCCCGCCAATTTTTTTGGAAAAAAGTTAAATTTCCTCTTTTATAACTTACGACGAATTTTAATTTCCGTCGTAAATTTGATGATCCGATTTTTTCCGTCGCAAATATTCCGTTGTAAATTTAGATAAAATATTTTTTTAGTCAATTTCAATTTAAAATTTTAATAAAAATAATTAACTTACGACGAAATGTTTAAATCGTCGCAACATCAAATTATTTTCACTTTTGTTTAATCGTGTCGTGCATAATTTTATTAATAAAATACTAAACTTATGACGGTTTTGTGTTTCGTCGTAAATAATTACGACGTTTTGCTTTTTTCCGTCGTAAGTTTGGCGCGCATTTTTTTCCGTCGTAAGTTGGCCGTCGTAATTGGCCTA
Organism: Apium graveolens; assembly: GCF_009905375.1. NCBI lineage: Eukaryota > Viridiplantae > Streptophyta > Magnoliopsida > Apiales > Apiaceae > Apium > Apium graveolens. Next base: position 59,032,008 of record NC_133652.1, read on the forward strand.
TTTTGTTGCAGTGAAATAACTATTAGATTGTGGAGAGAGCAATCCAAACCTCCGATTTTGCAAATAACTGGCCAAGTTAATTCTTTGCCGGACAAATTAGAGTCGAATACTGATTTATATAAACTAAAACCTCTATAAATTGATGGAGTTGGGACTGAGGAATTTATTAATTTAGAATTATACTAATTTAGAGATGTATTACTTAATCGTAAATTAATATTGATTAATTTAAAGATTGCTTTCAATATTAAAAAATTATATTTTAATTATATAAATTAGATAGAATTATGTTATCCAGAGTTTCTAAAAAGTATTAACTTATTATTTTATCGAAATTGATCATTTTTTGAACTGGTCCAAGTCGGGACCGGAGAAAATCATTATTTTATAGAGATTATTAATTTATGAAGGTTTTACTAGAGATAAAATGGTTAGTAGGAATGGTCAAAAATTACTGCAGCAATTGTACAACCGTGACAGCTATACCACCACTACATAAATATCATATACTATTTTAGGCGATAGTTATTTATTATATACTTTAGAGATAGCATGACATAAGTGAGTGATGACATAAATGAGTGAAACCGCCTTAGTGACGTTTAGTCGATATAGATGGATTGTATATGGAAAAAATAGTGTGTTAAAAGTGAGGTGCGTTTGCTTTTATGCAAAGATTAGTAGAAATCTCTCGAAGTCAGATATAAACAAAATTCCTTTATAGTTTGTAGATATTACAATTGTTTCATGTTCACTACTTTCGTATCACTGTATCAAACACTTAAAATGGTTTATTGCTGAAATTAGATATGGCAATTCGTTCATTTCGTATACTAACATGTCGTGTACTTTCATGTTTCGTGTACGTGATGCCAAACCAAAACCCAAACCATTAAAGATTCACTTAATTTCATTTCATTTACCTTCATTTCGTCTATGTTTCACGTCACGTTCATGTAAATTTTGAATAAAATAGACATACTAATAAATAAATAAAAATATTTAAATATGAATTTTTTACTGATAGAGTTTTAAATCAATATGTCATAAAGAATCAATTGTGGTCAAGTCTAGTGAAACTTAAAATTTGAAACTATTTTGTATTTAACTTATGTAAATATTATATTTAAAATATGAATTCATAAAATTTAAATATTATTCATTTCGTGTATCTTCATTTCGTGTTGTGTACTTCAAGGTAAACTCAAAACCAATAATAAATTTATCTGTACAATTTCGTGAACCACAAAGGTTAGCCCAAACTCATTATTTTCGTATCGTGCACGAAATTGCCCACTCTACTTGAAATACTTGAACCAAATGTAGGGTGTTTTTACACTTCTACTCGTCTCGTCCTTTTAAACATCATACTCGTAGAGCATACTTAGCTAAATGCTTAACTGGTTAATCTAGAATGGTCATAACCTTAACTAAGACTAATGCTATAAAAAACAGTTATTTACCGCAGATTGAAGAATTGAGACATTAAATTACATTTCAATTTCTTTCCACTTGTTAGTTACAAACTAATACACTAAGCATAAATTTAAAATTAAATCACATTGTAAAAAATTGGAATGATGAGTAGTAGGCAAGAATCTTACGAGATAAATATAAGTATATATAAGAATGCATGCATATTGATTTATGATGTTAGAATGTCTTAAATCAGTATATACCCCAAACTCTGGGACTTCGGGGGTCTTGATTTTTTTTAAATTTTTTCTCACCTCCACTAAATTGTGAAGTAAATTTTTATGTTGCTATTACGGATCACGCTAAAACTTTGATCTTGAGTTGGGAGGCAATTAATGTGAATGTCTGACATTTCAAATTTGAATTGAAGGATTATAATGAAAATAACTATTAGATTGTGGAGAGATCAAACCAAACCTCTATAAATAATTGGCCAAGTTAATTATTTTCTAAACAGATCAGAGTCGAATGCTGATTTATATACAGTAAAACCTCTATCAATTAATATAGTCGGGACCAAGAAATTTTATTAATTTAGAGAGGTATTAATTAATTATAAATTAATAACTATTGATTTATTATGAGTTTTTGATACAAAAAATTACATTTCAATTATACAAATTACACATAATTATGTTATCTAGAAATTCTAAAAGTTATAATTTTATTATTCGATCAAAATTGATCATTTTTTGAACTGGTCCAAGTCAGGACGGGAGAAATTTATTATTTTGGAGAGATTATTAATTTATGAAGGTTTTACTGTAGATGAAATGGTCACTACAAAAGATCAAAAAATGCTGCAACAATTGTACAATTGTGGACGGCTAAACCACATGCTTCATAAATATCGTATATTATCTTTGATGATAGTTATTTATTATATATTTTAGAGATAGATTAACATAAAAGAAGTGAAATGACCTCAATGACGTTTAGTCGGTAAACATGAATTGTATATGGAATCAAAATAAAGTGTGAAAAAGTATGCGTGTTTGCTTTCGTGCAAAGATTAGTAGAAGTCTCCCGAAGTCAGATTTAAACAAAATTTCTTAATGATTTGTAGACATGGAAATCATTTCGTGTACTTTCGTATTAGTTGTACCGAACTCATAATATGGCTTGTTACTGAAATTAGACCTGACAATTCGTTCGTTTCATATACTTTTTGTCATGTACTTTCGTGTTTCATGTAGGTAATGCCAAATCAAATCCCAACCCATTAAAGATTCGTTCCGTACGTTTCATGTTCGTGTACCTTCATTTCCTCTAAGTTTCTTGTCGTGTTCATGTAAGTTTTGAATAAAATAGAAATTAAGATATATAAAAAAAATATTTAAATATTAAATTTTTATTAGTCGAGTTTTTAAATCAGTATGTCATAAATAATCAATTTTGGTCAAATCTTGTGAAAATTAAATTTGAAACTATTTTGTATTTATTTTATGTAAATATTATATTCAAAAAATTATTTAAAAATATGTATTAATGTAATTTAAATAGGTATTCACTTCGTGTATTTTCATTTCGTGCCGTGTACCTAAAGGTAAACTCAAAACGAACAATAAATTTATATGTATAATTTATGTTCATATACTTTCATGTTCGTGAACCACAAGGTTCAACCCGAATCAGTTATTTTCATGTCTTGTACGAAATTGCCAACTCTACTTGAAATACTTGAACCAAATGTAGGGTTTTTACACCTCTACACGTCTCGTCTATTTACACATCTACTCGTTGAGCACACTCAACTAAATGCTTAATTGGTTAAGCTTTAGAACCTTGACTAAAAATAATGTTATCAATAGAACTCAGTCACATTAGAATAAAGAAGTTAGACTTTAAATTGTATTACAATTTCTCTCCACTTGTTAGTTACAAAAAAATACCGTGAAACATAAATTTAAAATTAAATCACATTGTAGAATGAAGAGTGCATGTATATGAATTAATAATATACTAATTAGCAATTGAGCAAGCCTTTATTAGGCTCAAATCATCATCGCAAGAATTAAATATTTTGGGTGTAAAATATATGTAAAATATATCTAAATTGATAGACATTTTTGTTAAATTAACACATATATTAAAGAAGGAGAATATGAAAATGCCGATAGTAGTAGGTTGTAACGGATAAATATGACGAAGGCACGACCGGAGAGATCACAGAGTAGCTAAGTCATCTGTTGGAAAAATGGGCCCCAATTTAATTTATCTTGCAACAAAGACAGTTTTTGAGAATTTAATTAGCAAGAAAAAGGTACAAGAGAATTTGAGTAGGAATATGTCACACTCGGCATCACTGCATTCTTATCTTGTTCGTTTAGAAAAACATTTTTTATTCACCCATAGATAAATTATTTTTCAGCTTTTATTTCTTTATATAAATTATTTATAATAATTAAATCTATACTATGATAAATAAGTATGTGTTGTAAGTTTGCAACAAAAGGAATGAAACAAAAAACAAAATCATGAGGGCCACATCAACTAAATCTTTTTCACTAGGTTCCATAGAAGTTTTTCAAAAATATTTATAATAAAATTTGAACTGCTTGAGTTCAAGAAATGATATGAAAGTGTAAACAAATTTGTCTCAACTCGTCAATGATCAATTGACTATATATTCTATAACTTAAAGTTTATTATTGTAAGATTGGACAGGGACAGAGTTGACCGAAAAATTGTGTTGACGAATATAATAGTTTAACTTTTATTCGATTATAATAATACTATAATTTTATTACTTACGCATAAACATAATTATTATTTTATTTTATTAAAGAAGTGCTATTGAGTCCTGATTTTAAACACAACTGTGAATATATAAGAAGTAATATTTAAAATTACTATTCACTCAAATTATATTGTGCGAAGTGAAATGTTAACAAGTTGCTCTACGAAATTTTGTGGAATTACAAATCTTGTTTGTTGAGATTCGAACAAAATTATTAATACTATTTTTTTATTGTAGGGAACCCGCAGCCGGCTACTCTTCGAGTGAGTGCTCACGCAATAGCCTGTAAACCACGTGAATCAATAAAAATCGTATTTAAGCGTCTGCCTCATAAGGAATAATCATTACTTATATATAGACAAAATTATTGATTTATTCTTGAAGAAGTGTTGGTCATCTCAAACACTGTGAATATTTTATAAGTATAATATTAAGAAATTTTCATTCACTTAATTTACAAAGGTGCGAGGTGAATGGTTACGAAACTGCAACGTAAAATTTCTTTGAATTGCAAATTTTATTTATACGAAGTAAAATTTCATTGTGTCAGCATTGCTTCAGTACAAACAGCTCCATCTCCTTTTAAGTCCTTTCTCTTCGTTTTTTGCCTTGTGAGCTTTCATGAACACCATGTACTGAACGAAAACGTTTTCATTGTCCGCTAAAGTACAATGTATGTGTGTACTGCAATTTGTTATATGAAGTGATTAGTGTATGGTCAACATACCTTCTGCTTCATCCTCTTTGTCGCTATTTGCCTACGTATGCATTAATCAATAAGAGAAGTAAAATAATTATACCGATTCGTTTTACAGAACCAAAGTTGTAGCCAGAGTCTTACTTACCAAAGCATGTTGCAGTCGTGCATTCTCTTCTTTTATAACCTGTAGTTCTGCTTCCAGATCACATTTATGAGTCTTTCCAATAAGAAATTATGAAAACAAACATTAAAAACAGACTTGGCCTAGCCCTTTTAAATACCATGGTGTTAATCTAAACATTTCTTATTTTTATGAACATTTCTTCCCACATAAAAATTTAAACAAAAGTAAATTTTTCTGCAACCACCTAAGTATTAAGTATCACTTTGCATCTTCCACATTATTCGTTCACGGTATAATCATTTCACGGGAAATTGACCGTACCTGCCTCCTTGCCCTTGACCTGGCAGCAGATTCTCTGTTTCTGATCATACAGGGCTGCTTCCTTGCCGCCACCTTCTCCAACTGACCACTGCACATGTCTGCTGCATTACCATTCTTGTCAAATTTAGGGGAAACTGAACTAGCAGAACTTCTCACCATACAGAACTTCTCGTGATTAGTATCCGCAGGCCATTCTTTCTGGCAGTGGCTAATAAACCGGCACATTTCCTCCCCCTCCTGAAGCAGTAACAACCGCACAACCAGGTGTACATGACTGCTGCAGAGGACGTGAACGATCATGTGCCCGCACCACACCAGCCATAATTAGAAAATCCTCGAGGTTCATCTCTTTGTTTGTTGCCTAATTCTGGGCAGAGTTAACTTCCTGAAAATTAGCAGTATCATTCACTGATGATGTTTCTATCTCGCCTTCAGGAAACTATGGATTAGTATTGGCTGTGGCTGCAGCTACGGGGATTGTGGCTGCTCCCATGGGGGCAGCAGTGCTGAGGGAAATATCGGGGCTTGGGAGAAGTTGTTCAGGAGTTCACCAATGTTCATTGATCCGGAGCTTCCAATGTCATCAGAGAATGTGTGTTGAAACACCTCAAGGAGGAAAAAGATTGACGACGATCGACGATCGAGGGATGGGAGGGCGTGGTTGTGAGGATGTTGTGGGTTTGTTGATTGAAGACATTCATCATCATATAATTATTGATATAAGCAACGAGGCATGAAACCGAATTGGAGATAAAATAAGATAATAAATATGTACAGCTAGCATAAGATGCATTGAAAATACAAAGACCACTAATTAATCATGGATTATGTACAGTAGTTGGGAGGCTTCCATTGTGAGTGTCCTACATTTCAAATTGGAATTAAAAGATTGTAATAAAAATAAGTACTAGGTCGGGGAGAGAGCAAGCCAAACCTCTGATTTTGCAAAAAGAATGTCGAAGTTAATTTGCTAGACTGATTAAAGTTGAATGTTGATTCATAGAGCTGAAATGATCACTACGAAATGTTAAAACTTAATGCGGCAGTTTAATCGTGAACGGCTAAACCGTTTGCTTCATAAATATTTTATACTATCTCAAAATATACTTATTTATCATATGCTTTAGCATCTACACACATAAAGTCGAACTTCCGCTTTAACGTTCAGTTGATAAATATGAATTGTATAACAAATAAAAATAAAGCGCGGAAAGTGACAAGACTTGTTTTGCTTTCGTACAAAGGTACGTAGAAGTCTAAGACAGTTAGATATAAACAAAATTACTTTGCAATTTGTAGGCATGATAATCATTTTGTGTCGTTTACTTTCGTACTCATAATATTCTTAAAAATGTCAACTTTTTTTATTTGCTTCAACTTAACTGCAGAATAACATTCATTTTAATTAAAATTTTCACAATTTTTCATTTTTGTATAATATTGGAGGACACACAAATAATTTTCACTTCCGACCTTAAATATTGTAGGGTCGTCCCGCAACCATGTACTTTTTAGGGAATATATTTTTTTAAATTATTTGAAGGAACAAAGAAATATTAAAATATACAGGCACACAAATTTTCTTTGTTAAGAACATGTCTTAAATTATTGTTATATTACACTATCGAAAAAATTAAAATTCTACTAGCAACAGAATTAAAAAAAATTAAGGGCACACCTCCTTTTAATTAAGAAGTACAAAGTATAGATACAATATGTATACATACGAATACATAGATAGTTTGGTTATTTGGTAAAATATTACAAATATCTCGTTTTTTACGATTTTTTTATAATACTCTTGAGTACAAAAACATTTGTAACTTAGAGACTTGAATATTTCTTGACCGACCTCGTATCCGATAATTAAAATTCAACTTAATTATTTTCAAACTAAATTAAAGAATGTCACAAGTGAAATTCCAAGTTCTCATTAATAGATAGCTCAGCTTAGTCACTAGCCTGTCGAGTGAAACCACCGACAAAACAAAGGAATCTTTGTATTAGGATTTTCAAAAGTTTTGTGTAAATGGTGCTATTTGTGGAAAAGCACAAGGTTTCTGCAACAAATAGTAATGAACGGTCCGGAGATTGTCCCGAGATACACAATTCAAGTAAAACTAATTTATAACCCGTGCTTATACAAGGGGATCTCAAAATTTATTTAATAAAATAAATAAATAAATTTATAATATAAATTGAGTAATATGATTATGAAAAATTAAATTATCTATATAATAAGTGTATTGCATCTACATATGATGATAAATTTATTTAAGAACTATTTTCATTACATTTGTTATTTTTATGTTATATATTTTATGAGATTATTTCTATAAATAGATCTATTAAAATTTAAACTTTACTTCAAATTTGTATTAAAAACTTACCATAAGTAACACAATTCATATTTAAAATTGTATTGCAAAGTTTTTATAATTAAAATGGGTCATAATAAGTATATGGATCTTTTATAAAACTAATATGGATACCAAACCTAAAAATGGATAGTCCATTAGGTCAAATTAAAGTTAAAAATCATATCTGAACCAAAATATGGATACCAAACCTTAGGAAAGGGTTATCCAACAATTTATAATATATAGATAATATTTTTAAGCGGCTAAATATATTTGTAGAGATAAATATTGATAAATAATATACACATCTGTTAAAGAGTAAAAATGTGTTTGAGTCTTGCTCTAACCTCTTAAGATTTTAGATGAACTGGTTATTTAATTTGGTATCAGAACTCGATTTAAGGAGAGACATAGATTACTTTTCTTACTTTTTCTCATAATATTATATTTTTTCTTAAAGTCCATGCCCAAACTTTATATATACATCTCAAAAAGACGGAGAGAGTAACTTATCAATAATATTTTATTAATATATTTATAATGAAAGAGTTTGATATTCGTAATCACGTACTCAACTAATTTAGGTGAGTGAGTATTCACGTGACTCTCTAAACAATGTGTATATGTGCATTTTTATCATAATGGAAATAGGACTAATGGGAGGTTAAATCAAATTTAGTGCGATATATCATATGAAAATGAATTTCACTTATTAATAGATGTTATCAATTTGTAATAGTATTTTTGATAGATCCAAATTGTTTTCATTATCAAAATCTTATTTTACTCGTAGTTATAATTTATTTTGAAAATTTTATTTTAAATTTTGGTATTAAAGTAAAAACCTCTCAGTTTTTAGACCAAATAATTGAGCAAAGGATTCAGATTGTAGTTTGGCGTGCATATTGTCAAAAAGATCAATACAGCAATTTTAAAGTCCAAAGATTGGATTACATTGTAGTTCATGCTCAATCTCACGACTTCGTTACTGGATAGACAATTACACATAACCGAGAACAGTGCTTTTCATTAATTTTGTGCAATGGAATTACTCTAAATAATAACTGAACAATTCGAACTAACAGGACTCACAAAATAACACCATTAATCTAAACTGATTTGATTAAACCATGAATGATAAGACCTTCCCAGTACTTTGATTACACTCTCAGACTTTCGAGTAGCTGAGGAACTCCCAAACACAACAAGGGTTACCAGATAATACATTCCATACCTATTCCCTCTTCTTTTCTCCCCTTATCCCCTTTCTACACTTGTCTTTTAATTACTTAATTACCCCCTGTTGAAATTACCTTTCTGCCCCCATCCGTTTTCTTAAAACGACGTCGTACATATGTTATAGGCATGCCTGCTCTATTATTATTATGCTGAGATATTGCAATACCCCCCGCCAGGACCTTCACCTTGTCCTCAAGGTGAAAATGAGGGAACTGTTCTGTGACCACATCTGCACTCTCCCATGTAGCATCAAAAGCGATAACTGTATGCCCTTCCAATCTGTTGCGCAGATTCAATACTTCCTCGGTTCAACCAAGAGTTCTAAGTCAGGACCAAGTTGCATTGGCAGAGTAGAGGAAACTGATGTACTGCCCACAGCTTTTTTAAGTTGCGAGACGTGAAACACAGGGTGAAGTTTGCTGGTTGGAGGTAGTTTCAACCGATAAGCAACTGTGATCTCAAAAGGCCCGTACAAACGAGCTGATAGTTTCTCAAAGGGTCTGTTGGCTAACGATTTTTGACGGTACGGTTGTAATTTAAGATACACCTTCACTCCGATGGAATATTGCACCTCCCTGCGGTGATTATCAGCTGTTGATTTCATTATTTGTTGGGCTCGTAAAAGGTGGAATCGAAGCTGGTCAAGTAATGCATCTCGTTCCAGAAGACTCTCTTCCAAATTGTCCACTGGGGTATGACCATTGCCTAAGCGAAGCAGGTGTGGTGGCTCTCTACTATACAAAGCCTGAAAAGGAGACAGTTTATGCTCAATCTCATGACTTCGTTACTGGATTGACAAGTACACATAACCGAGAACAGTACTTTTTATTAATTTTCATACATGGCATTATACAATTATGCTGTCAACTCAATTCAGAAGACAGATCTAAACATCATTTGATGTATTCTTGATGCAATGAATCCATACCGGATGCATTACTCATACAAAATACTTGCCCATATTAATTGCTTGTTGCTCAAAACCGCACTTTTCATAGAATCCGGTGTTCCTAGCACCGCAGTAAAGTACTACCTTGTAACATCCCACTGAACGGGCATGATCAGTGAGGAATTCAACAATTTTCTTTCCTAATTGCAAACCTCGTGCATTTGAGTCGACTACAACATCTTCTATGTGACCGGCTTTGCCACAACTCCTTATGAACTTTCTTTCAATAAACACACTTCCGGTTGCTATAATCTTTTTTGAGCATTCATCTTCAATTACACCTACAACACGGTCATCACCACATGCCTTCAGCTCTTCAAACCGGTTTTGGAACTCCTGATCGGAGACAGAATCACATACGGTTAGTTGTTGCAGTAGTTCAAGGAAGCCCTTACTTTTGTCGGATATCTCAAGTTTTCGAACTTGATACTTCTTTTCGACAGTAGAGCAACTAACAGTACTATGCATCTTTTTCTGTAAGGTATGCCTGACTGTCCTTACACCTGCAACTCAAAACCAAATAAAAAATAATGCACTTGAAATTTGGTTGGCTCAAGGTGAGGGGAGGGTGAGAGATTGGGGTCTTGGGAGACCAAGTCTCCCAAAATAAAGTAGTGTAACCGAAATTGAAAAACCGCAGACTATACCTAATACAATTAATATCAAAACGACTTCCATAACTACTGCACTTAAGTCTCCAAGAAAATTAGACTCCGATATGCAAACACCGTTTGTTGTTATCAATTAGTCATTTTAATACGACAAGAGAAATCTACATCGAAATATTAGCATCACCATTTATCCAAAGGCTTTCAAGTGTATAGTATAAGCAACCCTCCCAACTTCAAAGAAACGACACTACAATGGAGCAGAGCACTACCCTCAGTTTGAGAATTGAAAATAATGTGGTGAAAACAAGACACATGATGAGATAATGGTTATCACAAAGACTTCTTGAAGGTCTAGACAAGTGACAACTACTATTCATTAACCCCTTCCACCACTCACTACAGAAAGTCTCCTGCTCTCCATGTGAACTGTAAGCCACCCAATATATTAACATCCTTGTTTTCCCACTAAATGGACTCGATTCTGCTAGAAGAGCCAAGACTTGACTTACAGGGAATACAGGGAGCTAAAACACAGCATTCTTATAGATATAAAACTTTGCAAGAACGGTAAAATTTAGTGTGAGGGAACACTTACTCGGATTTTTTATATTTCCGGTGCAAATTTATACATCAAAAATTACGATTCATGTTCTTTGACGAAACAGGTGAAACAGTCAAGGAAGTGATCTGACAATGATTTCCCTTTCACACGGGTACCTACTACTTGCAACATACGTGCAAATTGCTACAAAGCCTACAATGGCACAGATGGTATTACAAAGGTTAAAATTAAGCCAAGTGCTGAAGAGTATCTCCCCCTGCCTTCCTCAGTTTGATATACAAATAACAATAAATCCCATTAATCCCAGGTGTGTATTAAATCGATCAAAACGCTAGCAAACTAATCAAACTAATCGACATGGGATTTTACATACACTATCAAGGTCATGAGCTCACGGAGTCTCCAGCATACAAACTTAAGTTTTAAATGTTTAATTTCATGGATTTGAATAAAAAACTTGACAAAGTAATCATAAAATTATTTTGCCCACATTGGTCCTTTTAATTAAATGTGATTAATTAGTATAATCCATGAAGAATGAAGAAATTGAAACAGACTACAATGGCCTGAAGCTGTATGCTCACATGACAAATATGTATATAAATATAAATTGCAACAAAAGAAGCAACGAGAAGTTACCACAAGAAAGAAGAGACCTCATTCGCAGCAGCAGGAGAAGAGTGTAGTTATACTTACTTTATAAAACAAACTCTACTACGTTATCCAAATGCACTTCTGGCCAAGTATTGGTTTTCGACTCCAGCGATGCTCTTAAATTTTTAAAAGAAAAAGGAGCTAAGTGATCACAAAATTAAATTTTGGGAGCACACTATGAAAAAAGGTGAAATTAATTTTTGGAAATTTGACAAATATTTCAACGTTTATATATTTATTTGTAACTCTGCTATCTTACTTAAAGTCTTGCAAATTTACTATATTTTTAAACATACAAATAATTAAATTGCAAAAATACCATCTCACCTCCTCCTCCAATAAATAAGAAATTACTAACTTTGCAAAATTAAAATTAGATACAGAGCAATACATACACGCAATTATCTTCAATCCGGCACACTCCCGCCGCCATGAGCGTCTCATTCTCTCTCCTCTCATCTCTCTCCCAACCAATCTCTCTCATCTCTCTCCCACTCTCTTCTCTCTACACTCACCGATTCTACCTAACACTTCCTCTCCCCAACCTCCGTACGCAATCGCCTCTCTCAATTCGAACCTTCTACGAGTTGCCGAAACCTCTCTGCGCCCTAGACTCTTAGCTCTCCGACGCCGACGTCGACGCCGACGACGAGGACGATGACGAGGAGTAGTTGTAAGTAGTGAATTATGTGAATCGGTTGTTTTGTAATTATGCAATTTGGTTAGTTGTAATTAGTGGAATTTGAATGAAGCAAAAATGTAATTAGATAAAAGTGTATGTAAACTCTCTCACATTTTATTGCAGGTAATTTGCGTTGTGAGAATTGATTGATTTTCAGATGTATGAAATTACAATGAAGCGAAAATGTGAGTGTTAGTGGTTGGAGCGGATAGTGGTATTTATTTTTCTGCCTTACAACGAGTTGCAACTTATTATATAAATAAATATAATTTTCAAAAGATTTTTTCAAAGTTGCATTTCTGGTTGCATATTTGGTTACCAGCAGTTGTAGATTTGGTTACATATGCAACCACAGTATTTTTGTAAATAGTTTTTCGAACATAGTATTTTTGCAATTTGTTTTAAAAAGTGACAGTATTTTTGTAAAAATTCTTTTAAACTTGATTATTTATGAAAAAAGCCCTTAATCTTTTTATATTACACTTTTTTTTTTAAATTCGGAAATCTGAAAATGAGCTTATACACCCTAATTATTAAAAAAAAAATAGAATTAAATAAATTCAATACAATATTCTGCCCAATGAATAGATTACAATTTATTAATGTGTGAGATTGGTAGACCACTTTTTTTTTTAATTTAAATAACTTAAAAAAAGTAATTTAAACATTATCTCATAGAAATTTCTTTATGAGTGTGTACTGACTTTGTTTGTGTAGGGGTGATTTTTGACTATTCATTTCGAATATAATTTCTAAATAACATTTCTAGGATGTAAAAGTGCTATCAATTAAATGATTATAAGATGTCTATTGTGAGACTCAGAATATTTATTATTTAATTCTACTCATACAAATCATTTAGCCACGAACAAAAAATAGCAGTAAGATAGTAATTTGATTTTATTGAAATATTAGTCTGGTCTGATGAAAAGCTCGTTCGATCCAAAGACTTGACAGAAAAATAGCAACAAAAAATATGTGAAGATTAAGAAGACAACAGTAGAAAAATCTTGTGGCACAGCTTATTGCTCTCGGAGTATGTAACCTAACTTGTTAAAAGATCCGAACTGGTTTTCCCATAGTGCTTTTCAGGTACAAGCACCTTACCTGTTGCAATAGAACAACAAAGACACAGATTATCAAATACTAGGACTAGAAAAATAGGAGCTACTAGAGCTTTAACCCTAAGTGTTGCAAATACTTGGTAAATGAACACAAATCTTTGGCCAGAGAAGACATTAACAGGAGAGATCTACAAGTAAATAACAAGACGGCATGTAATTTAAGTGTTAGAAAACTGGTCTGTCTGAGATGAGAGTATGTGTTAAATTACTTACATTTTGCCAATTCTTCTTGAGTAATGAAACCAGAAAGTTGACACTCATTTGAACATTCTGGAATATCTTCTCCATACTGCAATTACCGACGGCAACTCCCATACAAAGAACCTTTTTAAGCTGAAACTTCACTGTTGCTTTTACTTCGTTAACCTTTGTCTCCAGTGATTCCTGTTGGTTCATCAGCGTAGGAAATTTTCCTGTGTACATGATATAGTTCAACATTATGGTCAAGAATATACCTTATAAATGTGTAGACTAGCAAATTAAGTCAAAAAAAAAGTGATGTGATGCGTTGTCTTTGACTCTAGCTCTTCATTCTCATTACAGAGTGCTGCTTATGAAGCAAAAACTTTAATGCTTGTAGCACCAACAACACCTTGACTGGGCATCTAAACTTAAAACTAATATTCTTGCCTGCCTTGTTGAGACCAGGGCCCAAAAGACGTGGAATTTGCTTAATAACAGCTTCAGATGCTAAGAAAGCATGGTACTTCTTGGCAAGCTTCTTCACCAATTTCTTGTTCTTGTTCAGTTTCTTCAAGCCTTCCACATCCATAGATTCCAAACCAATTTTCTCAGCCTGTAGAATTTGTAAATCGAACTTGTTCAATTGTCTTAGAAGATTTTTTTAAGGATGTACATGCAAGATAATCATACAACCTTCACGTAGATTCTTGTCAAATAAGAATACAGAATAAAATTTAAATGATAATCCTATAAAGGACCCCCTTTGCAATGTATGTACTAGGTAAATCTGTAAAACATGTTAAGGACCCCCTAAAAATTCTATTTCCAAAAGGAGGGAGGCATCGCTAGGTTATAAGCCAAGAATTACTTTGATGCATTAGAAGAGAAGAAGTGTACCTCTCCCACATGTTGAGCATCACCAAGCATGCAAACCTTCATCTTAGGCCTGGGAATGTGTGGCAATTTAACTGAGCCACTAAAACGCTTGTCTTTCTGGGGATCATAGTTCTTAAGCCCGATCTGAAGTTCAATAGTCTCCGTAAACTTGCGACCTTTTTCTTTTGCATCAGTAGTTGTCTGAGTGATGGCTTCTTGACAACCTCATTTTGTAGCTTACTGAAGCAAAAGGTACAAGTTAATAAAAAAACCTTATTTTTACAATAAACATCATACCCGGTGCACAAGACTCATGCTTGTAACATCAGGAGAAAGTCCGTAGCTACACAATCTTAACTGTCATATTAACATTGTCTCAAGTAAAACTACATTGAAGCAGCTAAATACATAATTCCTCAATGTAGATCACACACTTGAACATACAATGTCATGCTGCTCATAAATCTATCGTATGTAGAACTGAAAAATCCGATTCGTTCTAGCAATCGAAATGCTGTATTTCAAAATCTCTAAAATTCATGCCAGATTCGCCTATAAGATACAAAATAAACCATAAATTTTATAAATTGTTGATTATTTAATTGATAAACCGGGTTTGAATTTAATTTATACGTAAAGTCGTAATTTAATACTTGGCAGTTGGCACTATCAACATTTTGCAAAAATCTTGTAAAATTCTCGTTGCAAACCTATAGACTTCAAAAATAAATAAAAAAAATCAAGAGAACACGCCCATTTTACAGTTAATTTAGATAATACAAATATAAAATGAACACTTAATATTAGTATATAAAAATTAATCAATCCGCTATCATGACCAATAAATGTGCGTGTTCGTGTGTATGGTTAATGATCAAAGTTAAAGAATGAGTAATGTTGACAGAGGAATTTGGGAGCAACAAAACTTGAGG
The DNA here is from genome assembly GCF_009905375.1 of Apium graveolens. Lineage (NCBI taxonomy): Eukaryota > Viridiplantae > Streptophyta > Magnoliopsida > Apiales > Apiaceae > Apium > Apium graveolens. The sequence goes on from NC_133652.1 coordinate 59,047,541, forward strand.
TTCGTAGCCGGAAACAAGATCTGTGATGACGGTTTTTCATCGGAAACGTGAACAGTAACCGGTGGATCCGATGAACAGTATTCGTCAAAAAAGATGAACAGTATTTGGTGGTGATAATTATTTGGGGCTGAGATTGCTTAGGGTTAGTGGTGGCTCCTTTTGCGCTCTCGCTTCTGACCCCTTACAATTTGCCTACGTACCCCTATTTATAGGGGATCAAACCCACGTAGTTCTTGGGGAACAAGAAACCTAATGAGCTTAGATTTCTTATCCCGAGGCCCAGTAGGAAACCCACTGGAAACCGTCTTCTACTAGCTTTAGGAATGTCCGCCGATGAGGCCCAACCACAAAGGCCCAAGGCTCGTCCGCGACTTCGAGACTTCACGGATGAGGCATCTCCCTGGCCAAGGATAACCCTCCGCTACCAGCTGTTTCTCTAATCCACGGACGCAGGTATAGCCGTGGTTCACCCCAAATGTTGGACGCATCCCTGTCCCCCCGATAAGGAGCCCCTACCAGATTACAGGACAAGTGATCCTAAGCTTTCGGGTGCAAAGTGCAGGATACTCCGAAGTCTCCCAACGAAGACACCTGTTGACTACAGAGACAGAGCTCCCAAAGCACACACCAGATTTCACCCCACATCCCCAATGAGGACACCCATTGACTACAGGAGGAGGCCTTCTGACCACGGACACCGCATTTCCTGTAGATATGCTACAGAAAGGAGTTCTTCAATAGAGTACCTGCATCAAATAGGTTAGTAATAACATTCTCCATCTTCCTTGAATCTTCCAGAGAGTTCATCCAAGTAGCATGTCAAAGTTGCATTCATATGTCAAGTAGAAGTTAAGGGCGCGCCCAAACATTCCTGTATGTTGGCGCTGTCCTGTGTCATCAGCCTTTGACCTCTTCCTATGTCATTCTACATCATAGGGTGCGCCCTAAATTATTCATCGTTAGGGCTTGCTCTAATTCTGTCCAAGCCAACGTATGGGTCTGTCAAAGCAATCATGTCCGAGTAATCCGTCCAAGGAGCCTTCCTTACCTAGGGCGCGCCATAAGGCTCACTACAGGACAGATTCCAATCAAGGAATTCCTCTCCTCATTTTCAATAATTGGGCGCGCCTCCTCCATCATGCTTGAGGGCGCGCTTTTAAGACATGATAACCACAGCTGTTAATTAGCTACTCAGTCAATGGGGTGCAATCTTAGGGCGCTCCTTCTATTTGTGGAAAGTCAATCTCATCTTTTCCTAGATTTCAGGCACTTCCCCTTCAATTCTGCTCATTTTATTAATCTTAATCTGAATATTATTTATACCAATTTTTGGGCATAACAACTACCCCCCAAATTCTATATGCTATTGAAAATGGGATTGGAATATTTCTTCACCTTTATTAAAATCTGTATAAACAAATCTTCCAATACTTTTTACAGGGCGCGCCCTTTAAAAGCAAAGGGTTTAAAAAGAGATGCCATAATAACCAAATAAGGCGCGCCTTCAAGAGGGCGCGTCTTAGAAGTTCAAATGGTTTAAAAATAATCCCCCTTATTATTAGGGATTCGTGATTGATGTGACTGATTTGACAGCTGTCTTCTTTTTTTTTCTTTTTTTTACTATAAATACTAGTCACAATCAGTCATTTTTTTCTTTTGCTTTTACCCTCTCTCTTACTTCACCCCCTTTTCCTTTTCAGAGCACCACCACCGGCGGCACTATCCTTTTGCTCGGAATCCTCTCTCTCGGCCACCATTTCTCCAGTTTTTTCCGATCATTCTCTTCTCCATTCGAAAAGGTATGTAAAACTTCTTTCTTTTCTGAATTTCATTGCATAAATCACAATGCATGCTACTTTGTCTTTTCAACTTCCTTAGCTGTTCTTGATGATATGCATAAAATGATGTATGTATCCGTGTATGTATATGTTTAATTCTGACTTCTTGTTGTTTTAGATCCAAATTTATTAGGTCTAATTTCTAATTTCATGTTTCTAGGAAGCCTAATCGTTTATCCCTAAATTCAAAAGCATATATCTTATGATAAGGCGCGCCTTTACATTTATACTGGGCGCGCCGTTGTCATCTAATTATCCAATAGTTTATCGTTCATAGCAGTCTCTATGGATCCTTTAAATGTTAGGACGCGCCTTCTTAGCGTACGACCCGTCTCAAAGTAAACTGTCATAGATAATAGGAAATATCATTTTCTTAAGCCTCCTCTAATTTTCTCTATTTCCTTCATACTTTCGTATCTCACTCTTTCAAATTAGGCGCGCCCTCAACATTTCTATTGGTTTTCTTGACAGCTGGAAGACGAGGGCGCGTCCTCTCCTTTTCACCCTTTCAAGAATTTCCTCACAAATTTGGGGATCTATTCGCCTCCAATTACTTACTTCGATCCTCAACCCCCAAACACCCACCATACTCCTGAATTTCTGAACCGGGTGGCACGCCTTCTTCAAGATTCCAAAAAGGGTACTTTGATGGCAGATTCCTCAAATAGTTCTTCTACGGACAACATTCCTTTGTCTCGTAGACAGGGGAAGCAGAAGCTGGTCCAAAAGGACAGATCCCCAGCCCCAGATAGGACAGAACTGGATGACGATGACTGGTTCGAGAGTTTGAATGCCGATAGGTATAGGGGTGTTGAGAGGGGTATCAACGTAGGTGCATGACCTTCTAAAGTATCCTACAGGGTTGTATCCCCAAGCCCATCTCCTCAACAAACAGAGGGCGCGCCTACTTCTCCTGTCCCTAAGGGCGCGCCTAAAGTAAGTGCGTCACCTCTACGTGATGAAGAAAATTTCTTTGACGAGGACTCCTTCCAATTTTCCACCTCCCCTGAACCTTCTCCAATCCCCTTCCAATACTGGGAAGTTTCTGACAGTGATTAGACTTTGATTAGGAAGAATTCAAACCATGCAATGAAGCTGTGAAGAAACGTTTCAGGAAGGAGCATGAGAAGCTTTTCTGTGTAGGCCTGTCCTCAGCTTGTTTAGATGAGCAACTGGGATGGCTCATGGAATTTTATGATATGGAGGGCATATGGGTGCGCCCTTTAAGCATGATGCGGCCCCATATCTTCAATTATGGGAGAAACTTTAAGATTCCTAGAATGGTAACCAGCCCCAAGCTGGTATCTTTGGGTATAGGCGCGATCTTACATCCCTATCTTAGGGAAGTGATAGAACTATACGACGTGGCTCCACTCCAACTTTCTCCCAACAGCTACAAGTTTATCCTGGCTCTGTTCATCCTTTATACGGACTTGGGTTTCCCCCAGCCGTCAATGTTTGAAGTTGCTTATTTTTTCAATCTAAGAAAGTCTGACCACGGGTACTACTATTTGGTGGTAGACAAGCAGCACAACAAGAAGGGTTTTTCCTCTGGCAAGCTTAGCCATGAGAAAGGTTGGAAGGAAAACTTCTTTTACCTGTACGACATTCCCAGAATAAGGATAAGATTTAACAAGTCACCAAGTAAGGGCGCACCCTTTCTTTCTTTTCCTTGCGTTATTTCTATGTTTTTTCTTTCTTTTCTCATCCTTATACTTTTTCAGACAGACCAGTGGCCAAACCTCTTAAGGGCGAGCCCAAAAAATGAGCTGAAGCCCTCCTTAGAGTGGCTGCTGACAGGTGGAACTTAAAAACCTTAGTCACCCGGACCAACTTGATGCGAGTAGGAATTCTTTCTGACCAAGTAGGAATTCTTTCTGACCAAGTAGGAATGAAGTGTAAATATGTAAAATTTAGGAAGGATGCTCCTGTTTCTCATGTCGTCGACTTAGACAGTGAAGAAGAAGCTGAAGAAGAAGAAGAAGAGACAGAGGATGGCTCCTTACAAGGCCAAGATCCTTCAGGTTCATTAATTGTAGAACCTAAAGGCGTGCCCTCTACGATTGGCGCGTCCTAGTTTCTTTTCTAATAGCTTTTATATCATCATACTGGATATAAATTCCTATGCATGTAGTTAATCATTCCGCCTCTCAGGGCGCGCCCTTTTACTCTAGGCGTAGCATACATGTTTATCAATGTTATCTTTATCAATTGCTTAACTTGTCACGCTCAACTAACATGTTCTATATTTTGTGCAGAAATGGCTCCTCCAAGAATCCCCAAATCTTTTGGGGCGCGCCCTGGTGACAAACCTAGGCCCAAGTCAAAGAAAGATGCTCCTGCAGCACAGGCCTCCATTCCAACTTCTGTTCCCATTCCTCAAACAACACCTATTCCAAAAAGGCCCATAATTGATCTTACAGAGAAACAGGGCGCGCCTAAGAGGCATAGAGCAGAGGGTGCGCCTTCTGGCTCTTCTGCTGCATTGAACGCTCTTGGCCCCATGGGTTCCCTTCATGTTTCGGATGAAGAAGTGGAACAGTGACAAGCCATGGATTCGGGAGATGCTGCTCGTGCTTCTATAAAGGCATCTTGTCAATTGTGCATCCACTCCACTCGAGTGGTGGACAAGCTACTTGAAGAGGGGGCGCGCCTAGAGAGGTTGCAGGGTGACAACAACATTCTGAGAAATAACCTCAAGGACAAATACTTTTTGCACGCTAAGGATATCAAGGCCAAGGATTCTGAGATTTCCTTCCTCAAGGATGAGGTGGCCAATCTCACTTCTCAGCTAGAGATTGCCAACAAAAAGGCTACCTCTCTCCATACTGAGCTTGGTGCAGCCAACTTGAGGATTGAGTATCTAGAGGAGCAGTAGAAACTGGGATGGCCTGATGAAAAAGGGAAATGACTGATGAGGCATTTGCCAATGGCTTCCACTTCTACAGGGTTGGTTTTGTGGCCAATGACCCTTATTATACCTTTGAGAAGTTTGGGGAAGAGACTGTTGCTGAGATGGTGGAATTTAAAAAGGAGCATGCTGCTGAAATCAAGGCAAGGAGGATAGAACTTGGGCTGGAGGAGGAAGAAGGTGAGGGCGCGCCACAAGAGGAAATCCCCAAGGGCACGCCTAAAGCTGATCCCACTGTTCCTCTTCAATCTATTCCTCCAACAGACCAGTCTCAGGGCGCGCCTTAAGTCATTTTAATTTAAACTTTAAATACTTCTGAGGAGCCAGCCCTCTTTTGATGGTGTGCAAAGTTGTATGACTTATCTTTCTGCTACCCTTTTACTTTTGCATGTATGGCTCGACGTTAATTTTATCTTTCCCCATATGCATAAAAATTTGTTAAGGCACTTTGATTTTTCCCTTGGCCATTTATAAAAACATGACTCATATTTTCATGATGGCGCGCCCTCATATCCAAGTCTATGATAAAAGGGACGATAACAACTTCGAGATCACATAAAAAGAAAACACCCACGAATGTGCTAAATAAATAAGCTCTGATATCAAAGGGCGCGCCCTGTAGCAACATCAGTCATAATGAACATAGTGCAGATAACACGTACTTTTTCTTATCAGTAATGCCTTCGCGATTTTTTATTTACTTATTAGTTCAAGGGCGCGCCTTAATTCGATTAGCTTTTGCTTTAGCTAATTTCGTTGTCCATGTACATTTATTCCTTTCACCCTTGAATACTATGTTTATCTTGATTATGAAGCAGAAGTTATTAGATAGGGCGCGCCTCAACATGGGGTGCGCCTCTGATGTTTTTCAAATGAGAAATTTCATGTCAAGCAAATAAAGCAATTTGAAGTAACTTTTCCCTTTTATTGATAATGCGCTCTAGTGTATAAATTACACCAGTCCCATGGCTACTATGCTCTATGGGGAAATTATTTGAAAATTTTTCTTCCTTCTGCTAGTTCCAAGGTTCGCAGTCACATGTACTAACCCCCTAGGCTAGGAGGAATTTATTTGCTACTAGCCTATTACATAAGAATCAAAATAAGAAAATAAGGGGGACACAGCCACACCCTACTGATAATACTTCCGTAAATGTTCTGCGTTCCATGCTCGAGGAATAAGTTTACCATCTAGATCTTCTAAGCGATAGGTTCCCTTCCATATTATAGCTTTAACTTTGTACGGTCCTTCCCAATTAGCTCCAAGCACCCCGTGCTGAGCTATCTTAGTGTTAGGCATAACCTTTCGCAACACAAGATCTCCAACCTTGAACGGTACGGATTTTACCCTTTTATTGAAATACCTTGCGACCATCTGCTGATATGCAGCAAGCTTCAATTGAGCGTTAGTTCGAGCTTCGTCTAACAGATCCAAGTGGAGCCTCTGGTTAAGTTCTGCATCTTCCTCGACAAACACGTCTCTCCGTAGGGATCCCGCTCCTACCTCCACGGGAATCATGGCCTCATACCCATAAGTCAGCAGAAATGGGGTTTCTCCTGTGGTCGATCTAGGGGTCGTATTGTAAGACCAAAGGACCATGGGCATCTCTTCTGGCCAGTCTCCTTTTTTCTTTTCTAACTTTGCCTTCAAGGTGTGTTTTATGATTTTGTTTAAGGCTTCTGTCTGACCATTACTCTGCGGATGATAAACCACGGAGAAGTCCTTTTTAATCTTTAAGTCCTCACAAAGCTTCCTTGACTCTTTACTATCAAACTGTTTTCCATTGTCTGAGATGAGTTTGTAGGGGATACCGAACATGCATACTATGAAATTGAACACAAAATCCCTTATCTTCTTTACCGTGATCATGGCTAGTGGCATAGCCTCTGCCCATTTGGTGAAGTAGTCCACAGCCACCACAGCGTATTTCACACTCCCCCTTTGCTTTGGGCAACTCTCCAATGAGATCAATTCCCCACATGGCAAAAGGCTAGGGACTCGCCAACGAGGTAATGGTAGATGTCGGGGCGTTGGAATAGTTGGCGAATCGCTGGCAACGATCACAAGCCTGGACAAAATTGAAAGCATCTTCTCTCATAGTCGGCAAGTAGTATCCTTGTCTGAGCACTTTTAATGCCAAGGAACCACCCCCTGAGTGATTGCCACAAATCCCTCCGTGCACCTCTTTGAGAATATAATTTCCTTCTTCCATATCCATACAACGTAATAGTGGCTGGTTAAATCCTCTCTTGTATAGTACCCCGTCATATTCGACATACTTTGCGGCCTGGTAACGAAGGCGTCGAGCCCATAGTTTATCTTCTGGTATAACTCCTGTTTGAATATAGTTATGAATGGGGGTCATCCAGCTTTCTTGTGGGGTTTCTTGCATTTGAAACACCTCCACCTCCGGAATACTTGGGATTTCTTGGATTCCCAAAGGGATTTGTCCAAGTTGAACGCAGTCCATTGATAAGTGGCATTTTATACCACTTAGAACGTCTTAAAATGGCTTAAATTGGTGTCTTGAAATCAAGTATTTTGTGTATTTGATGCGTTTTTCTAGTGTTTATGCATTTCAGGGTATTAGTTGCATTTCGGAGAAGGAATCATCAAGAATAAGCATTGGCATGTGTTCACCATTGCGAGAGGAAAAGAACGGGAAGATTACGGCGAAGAAACGGAGGAAACCTGGAAATTTTCCAGTAGGGTCCTGCGCGCCCGCGCAGCAATACTGAGCGGCCGCGCAGCAGCCTTGCGCGCCCGCGCAGAAATGCTGAGCGGCCGCGCAGGGTCGGGGAAAATAATATATTGTTTTAGACTTCTACTTCTGTTTGGCTTCCAACTTCTATGTAATCTGAGTTTTATGAGACTATTATATAAGTAGATTTGAGACGTTTTTCACAGAGTATTAAGAGGGGATTATGTTTTAGATTGTGTTTTGCAAGAAGCGAAGGAGATAAGGAAGAAGACCGATTTAGCACACAGCAACGAAGAGGAAGCATATATTCTTGTAATTCTTGTTTCGTTGTAACGTTGGATGCTAGTTTTCTTGCTTTGACTTATTTACTCTTGTGACGTACTCTGTTTTAATATAATTAGTTTAGTTGTTATTTTCTTGTATTCGTTTATCATGATTTCATATGAACCCATGATGGCGATAAGTTCTATTATGGGCTAATTGTGATCATGGGGTTGCAACGGATTTATTATGGAATTCTTTAGTTAATTGTTTAATACTTTAGTGTGTGATGATTGCATGATATCTAGTATTGGTTGTGCGTATTCGTCTTATGTGCGTCGCGAACATATAAGATAGGGTGTTAATCTCTTGTGAAGCGACGGTGGATCTTGAGATTTAGAACTTGCCATGCTAGCATAGGTTCATGTACGTTGTGCATGATTAGTGGGTAACTCTAACAGTTTTATTTGCCCTATGTAATCAAAAGAAATAACTTGTGCTTAAATCGTTGTGTTGTCAATTTCTGTAGACATATAGGAAATCAACATAATTGATGACTATTCAACTTCTATCTTAATTGTGGATGTTTGGTAGAATGGTATTAGTACAATGAAAGTTGGCTTTTATCAGTTTTGTGTTATTCGATTAATATCATCACTGTCACATGCTAAAGGTAATAACTATGGCTATAGAAGGAAGTAATAATGAAGTTGTGATCTCATGAGTGTTTTATTATTGATAAATTGAAGTGTTAGTTAAGTGGTTAATTAAGTAGTTAATTATAGTTAATATTTCATCAACAATTTTAAGTGTTATCTTAACATTGAGAAGTAATCATACATTGGTGAGTGAGTTAAATTAGACAATAACTTAGTCTGAGTCTCTGAGGGAACGAACTAGAAAGTATTCTATATTACTTGCGAACGCGTATACTTGCGTGAATATTAGTGCGTGATTTCGCCCTAACAAGTTTTTGGCGCCGCTGCCGGGGACTCGGCGTATTTGTTTAGTTTATGTACTTACCAGCATTGGTCATTAGGACTCAGTGATTAGGACGTAGTAGTTAATTACTCTTTTCGGTTGTGTTTCAGGTACTTTAGCAAACGTTTATACAAACTCGTTCTCGTGCTCGCAAGAGGACCTTAGATACAGCTGAGGAGAAAGACGAAGTTCTTGATACACCGGAGAAGTTAGATTTTGAGGATTCGGATTCAGGAACTGAGCAGAAAGAACCAGTAAACATGGGAGATCATATTGTTCAAGCTGATCCAGCTCTTATGGATTTTTCTCGGCCTAAAATTGATGACATTCAGTCAAGCATCCTTCATCCGGCTATTCAAGCTAACACCTTTGAAATCAAACCGGGCACTATTCAGATGGTGCAGAATTCTGTTTCTTTTGGAGGAGCGGCAACTGAAGACCCCAACATGCACATAAGGAATTTTGTCGAGATCTGCAGCACTTTTAAGTATAATGGCGTGACTGATGAGGCTATCAAGTTGAGGCTTTTCCCATTCTCACTGAGGGATAAGGCTAAAGACTGGTTACATTCTGAACCAGCTGGGTCAATCACTACGTGGCAAGATCTTGCGCAAAAGTTTCTGGTGAAGTTTTATCCAATAGCAAAGACTGCTGCTATGAGGAGTGCTCTTACTCAGTTTGCGCAGCAACCTACAGAATCTATGTGCGAGGCTTGGGAACGCTACAAGGAATGTTGAGAAAATGTCCACATCATGGAATGCCGGATTGGATGGTAATCACTGGTTTTTATAATGGTTTGGGGGCTCAATCTCGGCCCATGCTCGATACAGCAGCTGGAGGCGCCTTATGGGCTAAAAGCTATACTGAGGCGTATAATCTTATCGAGACGATGGCTGCAAATGAGCATCAAAACCCAACTCAGAGGATGACATCAGGCAAGGTAGCAGGTATTCTGGAAGTTGATGCAGCCACCGCTATTGCAGCCCAGCTCCAAGCGCTATCAATGAAGGTTGATTCTTTGGCTACGTATGGAGTTAATCAAATAACTATGGTTTGTGAGCTTTGTGCAGGTTCTCATGCTACGGATCAGTGTTCTCTTGTCAACGAATCTGTTCAGTATGTGAATAATTATCAGCGACAACAGCAGCCTGTGCCAGCGACCTATCATCCTAACAACAGAAATCATCCAAATTTCAGCTGGGGAAATAATCAGAATGCTATTCAGCCACCATATCAGCAAGGAGTGAGTAAACAGTTTAACCCACCTGGATTCCAGCAACCACAGCAGTATGCTACAAGACAATCATATCCTCAACAGGGAAGTGCAGCTGCACCTACTAGTGCTGATTTTGAGGAACTTAAGTTGTTGTGCAAGAGTCAGGCGGTTTCTATCAAGACCTTGGAAAATCAAATCGGTCAATTAGCCAATGCAGTGCTCAATCGTCAACCTGGCACTCTTCCCAGTGACACGGAAGTACCAGGAAGGAAGGAAGCTAAAGAGCAAGTCAAGGCTATTACCTTAAGGTCTGGAAAAGTAGCTGATGCTGAAAAGGCAAAAGAAGTCGAAGCTGAAGTTCGAGATGAAGAATCTAAGCAAAGGGAGAAAGCGGCGGAACCAAGGAAGACTACTGTTGAACACACTCTGCCTGAGGCTAATATAGGGGAGAAACAGCTCTATCCTCCACCACCTTTTCCTAAGAGATTGCAGCAACAAAAGCTGGATAGACAGTTCGGGAAGTTTCTGGAGGTGTTCAAGAAACTTCACATCAATATACCTTTCGCTGAGGCTCTGGAACAAATGCCTAGTTATGCGAAGTTTATGAAGACTATTCTTTCAAGGAAGGTGAAACTGGATGACCTTGAAACCGTTGCTCTCACGGAAGAATGCAGCGCGGTTCTGCAACAAAAGTTACCACCAAAACTGAAAGATCCAGGAAGCTTCACCATTCCTTGCACCATTGGCAATCTAACTTTTGACAAGTGCCTTTGTGATTTGGGAGCAAGCATTAATCTGATGCCGTTGTCGATCTTTAAAAAGCTGGACCTACCTGATCCAAAACCCACATACATGTCGCTACAATTGGCGGACCGTTCCATTACTTACCCAAGGGGCATAGTTGAGGATGTGCTCGTCAAGGTGGATAAGCTCTTCTTTCCTGCTGATTTTGTTATTCTGGATTTTGAGGAAGATAAAAAGATTCCCATAATCTTGGGGAGGCCTTTCTTGGCGACTGGCCGTACCTTGATAGATGTGCAAAAAGGAGAACTTACTATGCGGGTTCAAGATCAGGATGTGACCTTCAACGTATTCAAGGCAATGAAATTCCCTATAGAAGATGAGGAGTGCTTAAAAGTGGATGTGATTGATTCTGCGGTTACTTCGGAACTCGATCACATGCTAGTGTCTGATGCATTGGAAAAGGCCTTAGTGGGGGAATTTGACAGTGATGATGAAGATAGCAACGAGCAATTACAATATCTGAACGCTTCTCCCTGGAAGCGAAAGCTAGATATACCATTTGAATCTCTTGGTACTTGTAATAACCCCAAAATTTTCAACTTTTTGTAACCCTTGTGAATAGTGTTTTAGCTGAATGAAGAAACTTTTCATGCCACACTATGTAGGGGTTCTGTTATGGATATTCTGGGATATTATTAGTACTCTATGAAGTATATAAGTGTATGTAAAGATCGTCAGAATCCAATTCCGAACACTTTGGTTTTTCCCGGAAATCCACAAGATACGGAGAGAATTGAGTATAAGGTAACAGGATAAAAAGGATTTAAATTAAATGATTATAATAGAGGATCATAAAAAGGAATATAATGTATTGAGAAAGGTTAAGGGAACCTAAGTAATAAGATCCCGGGTATGATCCTTCAAACGATAAGCGAGAACGAAAGTTAAGCAAACCGTATAACAGATCAGTAGTCATTAGGCAAACGATTAGGAAGTTAATCAAAGGGATTAGGGGGAATGATGTCATCCAACCAATAGAAAGAGGACAAGGAAGGGAGGATGACATCATGAGGATGACATAAGCATGACATGGGAAGGAAGGAGGTGTGGTAGCTTTGTAACCACACAATTTCAAGGGCAAGAAAGTAATTGACTAAATCAAATACAAAACAAGTCAACCAAGCCAAGTAAAAATCATTCTCATCAAAAAAATCAAAAGCAACCAAGGCATGAGTTCTTCATTTGCTCTCGGCTTTTAGCATTTTTAAAGGCATAGAATTTCAAAACTCAAGATCCAAGCCTCCTAAATTGGTAAGATAATTCCCTGATCATCTTCATGCTTAGTTAGGACTATATCATGAGTTTAAGCCATTAATTCTTTCTCAATCTTCTTCATTTAATCAAAGAAGAAGACAATGAATAGTGTTTTCAAGTTTTTAACTTGAACTTTTTCTTGTTTTTCTTGAAGATCCAAGCATTCTTAAGACTTCTCAAAGCTTCTTAAGGCTTCCTAGCTCCACCCACCACTTCAAGGAAGGTATACCATCTCCAAACCCTAGATTCCTATATATTATAAGATGATTTTGATTAGTGCGTTGATATTGTAGTTTGTTGTTATGATTTAGAGTTTGGGATTTGGAATGGTAGTGAAATGGAATGGTAATTGTTGTGGTTTTGATTTAAAGGAACTTAAGTATGATTAAAGTTAAGTTTAAGCATAAGTATGAATGATTAAATTGAATTGGTTGGGGTTGTTATGATGTGATAAGGATGGATGTTTGTTGTGTGTTGGATTTGAGGTTGGTTTGTGGTTGGTTTTGTATGGTTTAAAATTGGGAAATCGCGTAAACATAGCCGTCGTAACGTCCGATTTTCTTTGGACTGTTTTTGTGCATAGCATTATGACCCGAGAACCCCCTGCTAGATTATGACCACTGCCATGTTTAGATAGCTCATGTTACGAGCTTCGTTTTGATATGTAGTTCGTTCGATTCCGATGCACGGTTTAGGAGAAACGACCGTTTCAAGTAACGGCGTTTCGCGAACGAAACTTTTCCCCTCGCCTTACTTTGAAACATAGATTAAAGACCAAAAAGGGTTAATTAATGTATGAAACATATATGGTAAGTGTGTTAGGCAGTTGGTAAGACACTCGCGAAGGAATCGCTTTAAAACTCGTAAAGGTTAAATTATTAAAAATGGTGGAGCCGAGGGTACCCGAGTGGCTTAAGCGAATCAGTGAGCGCAAAACAAGCGTTAGAGTCTAAGTTAGTTAAAGTATAGATTTACAAGTGACTTTGGTTTAATTCCAACTTACTTGTTGTTTATAGGTTACCAGACTCGTCCCCAGCCATTCGTAACCCCAGTCGCTCAGGCAAGTTTTCTACCCGTTATACTGTTGTTGTGATGTAAATATATGTATATGCATTATCTTGTGATATTGCATGATTGTTATTAGCAAATTTTGCGATATATTGGAGCATGCTAATATGGTATATATGCATGTCTGTTTCGTAATCTGGTTATCTATCTGTTGATTTCAATGCTTATAGTTGCATAATACCTATACTAGAAATAAGCAAGTAGTTGCGTATACCCTTAGTATAGGGGATAAAAGGTGAACATATTTCTAAACCGGGAGTCGATGTTCCCGAGTATATATATATATATATATATATATATATATTTATTTATATATATATATATATATGGATATAGTTTTTAAAACTATTAATCGAATAAGGTTTATTCGATAACTTTAAACTTTATTTTATTATTGAATATTATTTCGAATATTATTCGAAGGCGTATGACTCCTTTACATTATTTATTGAATATTATTTGAATATTCATTTGAGGATGTATGACTCCTTTATTTTATTTAATGAATATTATTTATAATATTCATTCGAGGTATTATGACTCAGCTTATTTTATTTATTGAATATTATTTGAATATTCATTTGAGGATCTATGACTCCGATTATTTGCTGAGATATATTCTTTATTTTATTAAAGAATAAGGTGTCGATAATCAAACTTATTTTTGATTATTCAAATAAAGATATTACTTTCGTATAAGTATATCTTTGATTATTTGCTATTCATTTCAAGTATAAGTTTTAATACTTCTACTTCAATTATTTTATAAAGATTATTTTTTTATGGGAATATTATTTAAATAATAATATTCAGACATTTTCTAAATATTCTGGGGACTGATTTACTTCATTAAATCAGTTTTACTCCAAACACTCTTTAAAGTGTTTTCGAGTCTTTAAAATGATTTTCAAAAGTTAGAGCGGATCCCAAAACTATTTTTATATTTAAGATCTTCCTTTTAAAAAGGGGATTTAAATACTCGCTCAAAACCTGGGGGATCCGGCTCGGTGGTGTGTTTTATATTTGCAACAAGGTTGCTGTCTTGGTAAAAGAGTTTTTGATTACTTACCCAATATTCGGGAAGTAAAATTCTTGGAACAAGTTAATCCATTAACAGGCATCGCCTGGGAAATATCGGTGAGTTTTCCTTTCCAACTAGGTACGACTTCTTGGTGGAGCCGTATCAACAAGTTTCTACTTGGGGAAAGGGGGAAACGAGCTTTACGTTTCAGAGTCATGGATTTCATCTGAACTAGGAGTGGCGTAAGTGGTCGAGTAGCGCCGGCCCAGCCTTATTATATTGGCCCAAATGGCCTGGAAGTTCCGCTAAGGCGGTCCATTCCTTAGGAGTTCAGTGTTCGGTTGACAAGTAAATCCGACAGGTTCTCCTCTACATGTAGAAAATGGTGGGGTTGTACTACTACGACTGATCATCGTAAGTGGTCTTCCTGGCGCGGCAAACTCCCGTAATGAGTTCATCATCCAATTGGATAATTTCTGCAACACTACCCAGAGCACTTCGATAGAAAGGCTACGGTTGGGCGAGTGTTGAGTGTTGGCAGGGTCAAGTTTTCAAAATGATGTTTACATCAAATGAAGTATCTCATAACTTCATTTTATTTTGATGATATTTTAAAGGTTGAATCTATTCAAGTATTATCTTGTAGTCTCATCTATGTGATGAACTTTTGAACTAATTATAACTTGAACGGTGGTAGTTCAAGTAGTATTTGGAAAAGATATAAGTATATTGGAGTATCTGGTAACTTCATCTTTTAAACTTATATCTAGTAAATGATTATCTTATGCATGACAAAGATTTTCAGAAAAACGTTGAGACAAGGTTAGATATATGAGATCACCTTGCAACGATATTTTTATACAGTTATACACTGGAACTCTGTGTATATTATGCATGGAAGAGGACTTCCAAGATTTTGAAAAGTATATATGTATATATACTGAATATTTTGCGACTTCATCGCATTAAGATATCAAACTTGGTTCATTTCTTTTGACCAAGACTTTCATGAGTACTATGAGAAGGCTCATATATTGTAAATTATTATACATATTATTTTGGTGGGCTTGCTGCTCACCCTTGCTTTCTTCTTTCATCACACAACATCAGATAGACAAGATGAACAGGACCAAGCTCCCAATTCGCGAGCGGATAGGAAACGTTCTGCAACTTCCTATAGGCATTGAAGTCGCTGTATGTAACACCCCCAGATCCGGGGTCGGGGATCCGGGTTGTCACGGTCTTTCTTTCCACAATATCACTTCACTTAATTAATAATAAATAACCTCATACTGTGACCCCACACTAACACACACCACAACCCGTTATAGTCTCAGAGATGAAATTGAAATAAGTACAAGTCTTTGAATCCACAATTTAAAATTATTACAACCCAAAATGATTACTTGATAATTTACAGTTAATTGCCATTATCTGCCACAAGTTATAATTATACATAATTTGATTCTCAAAAGTAGATGGTCTAAACTATAATGGATCTACCTCTGCAGCTATAGCAGCTACAACATCAGCGGGAAGACGCGGGACGCTTCCCACGCGCTTGCGCTGGGTCTGCTGGAGTCTGGCCATCTCTCCTAACTGTTGTTGTGTGATGAAGAAATAAAGCAAGAGTGAGCCTTACAGCTCGCAAGATAATATATATAGTGATAACAATAATATAAGTATCTAAATGGATACTTAATAGCATCTCTATCATATGCAAGATAATTACTTGCTAGATATAAGTAAAAACAAGGAATGAAGTTACCAATACTTCACCACACTTATATCATATAAAGTTACTTGAACTGCCACCGTTCAAAGTATTATAAGTTTTAAGAAAAACATCCCATAGATGAGACCACAAGTTAAGACTTGAATAGATTCAATCTTTGAAATATTATTGAATGAAAAAGTTATGAGATACTTTATTTAGTCCCGATATATATATATCCACATATATATATATCCCGAAAACATTTCCTGGAACCTCTGTTATGTGAAGTATGAACAGAGTTCGAAACATCCAATGAATTTTGGAAAGGAAAAGAATTTTGGCATAAACCCGATATCTCGCTGATCAGGCAAAGATACCAATAAGTAACCTTTTCTACTAGTAGATGGATGAATTCCTCACCGGTCATCACCCTGGCCGCATTAGGACCTCGCGCTCGACCGTACCCCGGTCCCTCACGCGTTGATGGACTGCCACCCAGCCACTTACACAATAATAGACCGTACCCCGGCCTGTCGCTTATGCCGACTCAATGAGATGGGCTTACTTCCCGAACGTTGGGCAAGTAATCAATTCATTTACCAAATCTGCAACCTCGTTGCGAATATAAAATACACCACAGAGCCGGATTCCCCAGGTTTTGAGCGAGTATTTAAATCCCCTTTAAAAGGAAGATCTTAAATATAAAAATGAGTTTTGGGATCCGCTCTGACTCTTTAAAAATCATTTTGAAGACTCGAAAACACTTTAAAGAGTGTTTGGAGTAAGGCTGATTTAATGAAGTAAATCAGTCCCCAGAATATTTAGAAAATATCTGAATATTATTAATTAAATAATATTCCCATAAAGAATAATCTTTATAAAAATAATTGAAGTAGAAGTATTAAAATTTATACTTGAAACGAGTATTAAATAACCCAAGATATACTTATATGAAAGTATTATCTTTATTTGAATAATCGAAAATAAGTTTGATTATTGACATCTTATTCTTTAATAAAATAAAGAATATATTTCAGCAAATAATCGGAGTCATAGATCCTCAAATGAATATTCAAATAATATTCAATAAATAAAATAAGCTGAGTCATAATACCTCGAATGAATATTATAAATAATATTCATTAAATAAAATAAAAGGAGTCATAAGTCCTCGAATACTATTCGAAATAATATTCAATAATAAAATAAAGTTTCAAGTTATCGAATAAACCTTATTCGATTAATAGTTTGGAAAACTATAACCATATATATATATAAATATATATATATATATATATATATCCATATCCATATATACAAGATTACTCGGGATCCTCGACTCCCGGTTTTTAGAAAATATTTTCACCTTTGAGTCCCTATACTAAGGGTATATGCAAGATACAACTATCCTTTAGCATAGGTATTATCAAATAAACCAACAGATATATATCTCAAGAATATAAAACAGGCATGCATATATACCATATCACATGCTACAATATATCGCAACATTTGCTAAATAACAATCATGCAATATCACAAGATAATGCATAAACATACATTTACATCACAACAACAGTGTATCGGATAGAATACTTGCCTGAGCGACTTGGGGGTGAGAAAGGCTCGGGACGAGTCTGGTAACCTATAAACAACAAGTAAGTTGGAATTAAACCAAAATCACTTGTAAATCTATACTTTAACTAACTTAGACTCTAACGCTTGTTTTGCGCTCACCGATTTGCTTAAGTCACTCGGGTACCCTCGGCTCCATCATTTTTAATAATTTAATCTTTACGAGTTTTAAAGCGATTCCTTCGCGAATGACTTACCAACTGCCTAACACACTTACCATAAATGTGTCACACATTAATTAACCCTTTTTGGTCTTTAACCTATGTTCCAAGGTAAGGCGAGGGAAAAAGTTTCGTCCGCGAAACGCCGTTACTTGAAACGGTCGTTTCTCCTAAACCGTAAATCAGAATCGGACGAACTACATATCAAAACGAAGCTCGTAACATGAGCTATCTAAACATGGCAGTGGTCACAATATAGCAGGGGGTTCTCGGGTCCTAATGCTATGCACAAAAACAGTCCAAAGAAAATCGGACGTTACGACGGCTATGTTTACGTGATTTCCAAATTTTAACCCATTCACAAACAACCCAAATCAACCTCAAATCCAACATACAACCATCCTCCATCCTTATCACATCATAACAACCCCAACCAATTCAATTTAACCATTCATACTTATGCTTAAACTTTACTTTAATCATTCTTAAGTTTCTTTAAATCAAAACCACAAAATTACCATTTCATTTCACTACCATTCCAAATCTCAAACTCTAATCATAACAACAACTACAATAACATCCTACTCATCAAAATCACCTTATAATATATATGAACCTAGGGTTTGAAAATGGTATACCTTCCTTGGATTGGTGGGTGGAGCTAGGAAGCCTTAAGAAGCTTGGAGAAGCCTTAGGAAAGCTTGGATCTTCAAGAAAAACAAGAAAAAGTTCAAGTTAAAAAACTTGAAAACACTATTCATTGTCTTCTTCCTTGATTAAATGAAGAAGTTAGAGAAAGAATTAATGGCTTAAACTCATGATATAGCCATAACTAAGCATAAAGATGATTAGGGAATTTTCTTACCAATTTAGGATGCTTGGATCTTGATTTTTGAAAAATCTTGCCTTTTAAAAAGTAAAAAGCCGAGAGCTAAGTGATGAACAAATGCCTTGGTTGATTTTTTTGATTTTTGATGAAATGATTTGCTAGCTTGGTTGGCTTGGTTTTGTTTTTGATTTAGCAAATTACTACCTTGCCCTTGAATTTGTGTGGTCCTTAATCAACCACACCTCCCTTCTTCCCATGTCATGCTTACCTCATCCTCATGATGTCATCCTTCCTTCCTTGTCTTCTTTCTATTGGTTGGATGACATCACTCCCATTAATCCCTTTGATTAACTTCCTAATCGTTTGCCTAATGACCGCTGATCTGTTATACGGTTCGCTTAACTTTCGTTCTCGTTTATCGTTTGAAGGATCATACCCGGGATCTTATTACTTAGGTTCCCTTAACCTTTCTCAATACATTATATTCCTTTTTATGATCCTCTATTATAATCCTTTAATTTAAATCCTTTTTATCCTGTTACCTTATACTCAATTCTCTCCGTATCTTATGGATTTCCGGGAAAAACCAAAGTGTTCGGAATTGGGTTCTGACGATATTTACATACACTTATATACTTCATAGAGTACTAATAAAATCCCAGAATATCCATAACAGAACCCCTACATAGTGTGGCGTGAAAAGTTTTCTCATTCAGCTAAAACACTATTCACAAGGGTTACAAAAAGTTGAAAAATTTTGGGGTTATTACAGTCTCCCCTCCTTAAAAGGATTCCGTCCCGGAATCGAACAGAAAACAATTGGGGGTACTTTTCTAGCATTGCGCTCTCTAGTTCCCAAGTCGATTCTTCCACATTATGATTCTGCCATAGTACTCTGACTAGCTTGATCACTTTGTTCCGAAGCACCTGCTCCTTCGTATCCATAATCCTTACTGGCTTCTCCACGTAAGTTAGATCTGGCTGCATATCCACCTGCTCGTACTCCACTATGTGCCTGGCATCCCGATGATACCTCCTTAGCATTGACACATGGAACACATTATGAACTTGTTGCAAATTAGGGGGTAGGGCTAGCTCGTAAGCTAACTTTCCAATCCGTCTTAATATCTCAAAAGGTCCAATGTATCTTGGGCTTAGTTTTCCTTTCTTTCCGAACCTCATTAATCCCTTCCAAGGGGATACTTTCAACAGTACTAAGTCCCCTACTTCATATTCCTTGTCCTTTCGGGCTAGGTCTGCATATTTCTTCTGTCTGTCTTGGGCTGCTACAAGTCGCCCTCTGATAAGATCCACTATATCTTTGGTCCTTTGGACCACTTCGGGTCCGAGCATCTTCCGCTCTCCTACTTCATCCCAGTATAAGGGAGATCGGCACCTTCTTCCGTACAAGGCCTCATAAGGCGGCATTCCGATGCTAGCATGAAAGCTATTGTTATAAGAAAACTCGATCAACGGCAGGTGATCATCCCAACTTCCTTTAAGGTCTATTGCACAGACTCTCAACATATCCTCTAGTGTCTGGATGGTCCTTTCACTCTGTCCATCCGTTTGGGGATGGTACGCGGTACTCATATTTAACTTGGTCCCCGCACATTCCTGAAAGCTCCTCCAAAATCTGGAGTTGAACCTTGGGTCTCGGTCTGAGACAATGGACGCTGGGACTCCATGTCGCGTTACTATTTCCTTAAGGTAAATGTCCACCAGTCTATCGACTGTGTACCTCTCGTTGATAGGAATGAAATGAGCTGACTTTGTCAGTCGGTCTATAATTACCCAAATGGCGTCGTGATTGGCTTTCGTCCTTGGCAAGCCTACAACAAAATCCATCGCTATCTGTTCCCATTTCCATTCGGGAATCTCCAGGGGTCGCAAAAGCCCACTGGGTCTCTGGTGCTCTGCCTTTACTCTTTGGCAAGTCAAACACTTGTTTACCCATTCTGCTACGTCCCTCTTCATGTTGGGCCACCAGTAATATTCCTTCAAATCCCTATACATCTTGGTACTTCCCGGGTGAATGGAATACCTTGAACTATGGCTTTCATCCAAAATCTCATCTTTAAGTTCTTGAACATTCGGAACCCAAATTCGGTAGGAATACCTCATTATCCCTTTATCATCTTTCTCAGTATGGATCTCCTCTCCAGTCATTGACTTTCTGTCTTCATTCATTATTTTCTCTTGGCACAATCTGATCTTTTCCAATAATTCTGGCTGCATTGAGATCTCAAAAAGCTTTTCAGTTCCGGTTCCGGTTACCTTTACCTCTATTTCCATTTTCTCAAAATCCCTTATCAACTCTTCCGAGGTCGTTATCATTCTGAGTCTTTCCTTTCTACTAAGGGCATCAGCCACCACATTGGCTTTCCCTGGATGATAGAGAATCTCACAATCGTAGTCCTTGATTAGTTCTAACCATCTCCTCTGGCGCATGTTGAGCTCTTTCTGCGTAAATATGTACTTGAGGCTCTTATGGTCTGTGAAAATCTCGCACTTCTCTCCATACAAGTAGTGCCTCCAAATTTTTAAAGCAAATACTATTGCCGCGAGCTCAAGGTCATGAGTAGGATATCTAACCTCGTATTCCTTCAGTTGTCTCGACGCATACGCAATGACTTTACCGTGCTGCATAAGCACACATCCTAATCCTTTGTGCGATGCGTCACTATATATCACAAAATCTCCTTTTCCATCCGGCAATGCCAATACCGGAGCCGTTATCAACCTTTTCTTTAATTCCTGAAAACTGTTCTCGCATTTCTCCGTCCATTCAAACTTCTCTGTCTTACGAGTAAGTCGTATCAAAGGGGCTGCGATCTTCGCAAAGTCCTGCACAAATCTACGATAGTAGCCGGCCAATCCTATGAAACTCCTTACCTCTGTGGGTGTGGTTGGCCTTTCCCAATTTGAGACCGCCTCTATCTTGGAGGGGTCGACCAATACTCCTTCTTTATTGATCACATATCCTAAAAACTGTACTTCATTCCGCCAGAATTCACACTTCGAGAATTTGGCATATAACTGCTCCTCTCTGAGTATTCCTAGAGCTATCCTCAGATGCTCTGCATGTTCTGCCTCAGTCCTTGAGTAGATCAAAATATCATCGATAAAAACTATCACACACTTGTCCAAGTACTTCTTAAATACTCTATTCATTAAATCCATGAAAGCTGCTGGGGCGTTGGTTAATCCAAAGGACATTACCAAGAACTCATAATGCCCATACCTGGTACGGAACACTGTCTTGGAAATATCTTCGGGTTTAATCTTTAGTTGGTGATATCCAGTTCTCAGGTCAATCTTGGAAAAATAAACAGCATCCTTTAGCTGGTCGAACAGATCGTCTATTCTAGGTAATGGGTACCTGTTCTTTATGGTTAGCTTGTTCAACTCTCGATAGTCTATGCACAACCTCATGCTCCCATCTTTCTTCTTAACAAATAAAACAGGTGCTCCCCACGGAGACACACTGGGTCTTATCATACCCTTATCCAAGAGTTCCTGCAATTGGATAGCTAATTCCTTCATTTCTAACGGGGCTAACCGGTAAGGTGCTTTTGAAACTGGCGCCATCCCTGGGGCCAACTCAATAGCAAATTCAATCACTCTATCGGGTGGTAATCCCGGAAGGTCTTGGGGGAATACATCTTCAAATTCGTTGACTACTGGAATATCTTGTAAGCTGGGCACCTCCTTCTGTGTGTCCACCACATAGGCTAGGTAGGCCTCACTTCCTTTTCGTAGCATCCTTTTGGCCTGAGCCATAGTCAAAAATTTCTGCGTCTGCCTTTTTCCTCTAAATATAACTTCTTTCTTCCCGGGGATATTTAACTTAACTTTCTTCCCTTTACAGTCTATCTGAGCATCGTTGCTAGATAGCCAGTCCATCCCCAAAATCACATCAAACTCCCCTAATTTAAAAGGAATCAGATCAACACTGAAAGATTGCTCCCCTATGCCTATCTCGCAGGCGGGGTGAATCTGGTTTACAGGAATAATTTCATGATTGGCTATTTCTACTTGTAAGGGTTCTATCAAAGGTTTAGCCTTAAGTCTTAACCTACGCGCAAAGTCCTTTGATATAAAAGATTTAGTTGCTCCCGAATCAAATAAAACATTTGCACTGACTGAATTTAGAGAAAGGGTACCTGCTATCACATCTGAATCTTTCATAGCATCCTGGACTGTCATGTTGAAAGTCCTCGTAGTAGGTGGCTTATTGGAAGCAGCCCTGCTTGCTCCCGAAGCTGCTGGTTTGTTCATTGGGCATTCCTTCTTCCAATGACCCGAGCGTCCACACTGATGACAATTGGTGGTTGGAACGACAGCAGGGGTTAATGATGGGCACTTATTTGAATAGTGGCCCTCCCGACCGCACTTAAAACAGGTTACTGGCCTTCCTTTACACTCCCCAGTGTGATTCCTTCCACATATGTTACAGGCTGGCAATGGGGGTCGAGACTGGTTGGAATAGGACATTCTTGACTTCTGGCCGCCCTGGCTCACACTCACACTCATTGGTCGCTTAAACCCAGTGTTCCTTCCTGGCAGGGACACTGCTCCTCGATTAAACCTAGTTGGGAAGCTCCTTCCTGCGGAACCTCCACCCATGCTCATACTTTTCCTCTTTATTCCTTTCTTCTCTCTTTCCTTCTGCATCTGCTCACTTCCAACTTCTACAATCGTTGCTTTTTGCACCAGAGTGGCATAGTCCGTAAGCTCAAGGATTGCCACCCTATTCTGAATCCATGGTTTCAGTCCCTGCTGAAACCTCCTAGCTTTCTTTTCCTCAGTGCTCACAAACTCCGGCACAAACCTTGATAATTCAGTAAATTTCGCTTCGTACTCTGCTACAGACAAATCATTCTGCTTTAGCTCCAAGAACTTGAGCTCCATCTGGTTTTCCATAAACCTCGGGAAATACTTTCCCAGAAACAACTGACTAAATCTCTCCCAGGTTATAATAGCATCTGTCTCCATGTTTTTCTTGGCCTCCCACCAGTAGTTAGCTTCTCCTTTCAGAAGGTAGGTAGCAAATACAGTTTTCTGTGCCTCATCGATACTCAAAATCTCAAAAGATTTCTCCATTTCCTTTAACCATGCCCTTGCCTCAACTGGGTCGGCTAATCCGTGGAACTCAGGGGGCTTAAGGGACTTAAAAGCCCTGAAAGAGTTTGCCACTGCATTGTTACTTCCTTGAGGGGGTGGGTTGGGTTGACGTTCCAAATTCTGTCTTAAGAGTTGCATGAACTGGCTCATGGGATCCATGCCTGGGTTTGGTACTGGTTGCTCAACCTCGGTTTCTCCTTCTTCAGCCTCTATCTCGAATCCCTCAACATCATACGTTTCCTCTTCCTCTTCATACAGGGAGTCATCCTGTTCCACATAATCCTCATCTTCCTCTTCACTGTGTTCTTGGTTTCTATTGTCCTGATTATGGCTTCCCTGGTCCTCAGACCCAGGGTTCGCCCTAGTTCCAATCTTTCTTGGCGGCATGATTCTGATAATAATAAAAACAATTATTGAGAAAATTCAACGTTAGGTCACAATCATATACAACATTGTGCCTTGCACAGCTCTTATAATGGGGAGAACGTATATCGCAATTCTATTAATTTAAGAAAGTTCTAATACGAAGTGCAGTAATAATAATAATAAAACAGTGATCCCGTCACTATGGAACTGAACTGAAAGGAAACAAATATATACATAATGCGAGAATACATAGTTTGATCTGGTCAAAAGTACAACAGTGCTACAGTCATCTGTCCCAAAAGTGATACACAAGAGTCTATCTGTCTAGTCAGAAAAAGGGATGCTATATACAAGTCAACTATCCCGGAAAATTGGCTCTTACTAAGGCCTCGGCTAACTAGACAACTAGACTATTCCATCATCAATCCTGAATCACACACCGGAACGGGTCAGCTCCCAAACCCTTTCCATCGCACGACGGAAGATATAGTCGGCCTGCCGCCTGGAGATCCTACCATGCCTGTCCCCCTGGAGAGATCTGAGTCTCGCTCGGGACGTGAGCTCTATCCCCGTAAGCTCCCTCCTCAAGGATCGGGGTATAGAAGCCCTGGTCTCATAAGCTCGGGTACGCCTACCCGCCCTCTCTGCATCCAACTCCCTCCTGGCCTCATCCAGTCGGGCCTCGGTAACAGCCACTCGGGTCCTCAAAACATCCTGAACATATCCATGAGCTAACGAAGACTGTCTCTGGGCAGGGTCAAGAGGTGGTGAATCCGGAGCCGCTGAGGGTGCCTCCTCGGTCTGCCTAGGCTCGGAAGTATGGGTCTCTGAGCTGTCATCATCAGGAATCCAAGATAGTGGTGGAGGGGTAGGGGCTCTGACCACCGGAAGTGTGGGTAAAGGGATACCAGCATACACTACCATAGATCCAACACGCTCCTCAGCTACTGGGACCTCATCCGGGTCCTCCTCATCTGGAATAGCAATAACCTCTGTCTCTGACTCCTCTGAGGGGTCCTCCTCATCTGAAACAGCAATGACCTCCGTCTCAGGCTCCTCTGGGGGGTCCTCCTCATCC
Organism: Apium graveolens; assembly: GCF_009905375.1. Classification (NCBI taxonomy): domain Eukaryota; kingdom Viridiplantae; phylum Streptophyta; class Magnoliopsida; order Apiales; family Apiaceae; genus Apium; species Apium graveolens. The sequence continues at coordinate 59,072,510 of NC_133652.1, forward strand.
TCCTCCATCTCAGGCTCCTCCTGATCCTCAACATCCAGCAATGCCTCATCATGCTCACGCTCGTACATCTCAGGGTCCTCCATCTCAGGCGCCTACACATTAAACGAGCTAAGTTACTATCATGATACTTATAAGGGTTCCCGTAAGGGTTTTAGCTGTCAGTACTACTTTAAGTAGTCCGACCATGAACTTGGCAAGAGTTCTTATTATCTTTGTGAGTTTATTATTTTATCGTCGCATCATCTCTGAGGTTTATAACGCTTAGCTCTGATACCATTTCTGTAACACCCCCAGATCCGGGGTCGGGGATCCGGGTTGTCACGGTCTTTCTTTCCACAATATCACTTCACTTAATTAATAATAAATAACCTCATACTGTGACCCCACACTAACACACACCACAACCCGTTATAGTCTCAGAGATGAAATTGAAATAAGTACAAGTCTTTGAATCCACAATTTAAAATTATTACAACCCAAAATGATTACTTGATAATTTACAGTTAATTGCCATTATCTGCCACAAGTTATAATTATACATAATTTGATTCTCAAAAGTAGATGGTCTAAACTACAATGGATCTACCTCTGCAGCTATAGCAGCTACAACATCAGCGGGAAGACGCGGGACGCTTCCCACGCGCTTGCGCTGGGTCTGCTGGAGTCTGGCCATCTCTCCTAACTGTTGTTGTGTGATGAAGAAATAAAGCAAGAGTGAGCCTTACAGCTCGCAAGATAATATATATAGTGATAACAATAATATAAGTATCTAAATGGATACTTAATAGCATCTCTATCATATGCAAGATAATTACTTGCTAGATATAAGTAAAAACAAGGAATTAAGTTACCAATACTTCACCACACTTATATCATATAAAGTTACTTGAACTGCCACCGTTCAAAGTATTATAAGTTTTAAGAAAAACATCCCATAGATGAGACCACAAGTTAAGACTTGAATAGATTCAATCTTTGAAATATTATTGAATGAAAAAGTTATGAGATACTTTATTTAGTCCCGATATATATATATATCCACATATATATATCCCGAAAACATTTCCTGGAACCTCTGTTATGTGAAGTATGAACAGAGTTCGAAACATCCAATGAATTTTGGAAAGGAAAAGAATTTTGGCATAAACCCGATATCTCGCTGATCAGGCAAAGATACCAATAAGTAACCTTTTCTACTAGTAGATGGATGAATTCCTCACCGGTCATCACCCTGGCCGCATTAGGACCTCGCGCTCGACCGTACCCCGGTCCCTCACGCGTTGATGGACTGCCACCCAGCCACTTACACAATAATAGACCGTACCCCGGCCTGTCGCTTATGCCGACTCAATGAGATGGGCTTACTTCCCGAACGTTGGGCAAGTAATCAATTCATTTACCAAATCTGCAACCTCGTTGCGAATATAAAATACACCACAGAGCCGGATTCCCCAGGTTTTGAGCGAGTATTTAAATCCCCTTTAAAAGGAAGATCTTAAATATAAAAATGAGTTTTGGGATCCGCTCTGACTCTTTAAAAATCATTTTGAAGACTCGAAAACACTTTAAAGAGTGTTTGGAGTAAGGCTGATTTAATGAAGTAAATCAGTCCCCAGAATATTTAGAAAATATCTGAATATTATTAATTAAATAATATTCCCATAAAGAATAATCTTTATAAAAATAATTGAAGTAGAAGTATTAAAATTTATACTTGAAACGAGTATTAAATAACCCAAGATATACTTATATGAAAGTATTATCTTTATTTGAATAATCGAAAATAAGTTTGATTATTGACATCTTATTCTTTAATAAAATAAAGAATATATTTCAGCAAATAATCGGAGTCATAGATCCTCAAATGAATATTCAAATAATATTCAATAAATAAAATAAGCTGAGTCATAATACCTCGAATGAATATTATAAATAATATTCATTAAATAAAATAAAAGGAGTCATAAGTCCTCGAATACTATTCGAAATAATATTCAATAATAAAATAAAGTTTCAAGTTATCGAATAAACCTTATTCGATTAATAGTTTGGAAAACTATAACCATATATATATATAAATATATATATATATATATATATCCATATCCATATATACAAGATTACTCGGGATCCTCGACTCCCGGTTTTTAGAAAATATTTTCACCTTTGAGTCCCTATACTAAGGGTATATGCAAGATACAACTATCCTTTAGCATAGGTATTATCAAATAAACCAACAGATATATATCTCAAGAATATAAAACAGGCATGCATATATACCATATCACATGCTACAATATATCGCAACATTTGCTAAATAACAATCATGCAATATCACAAGATAATGCATAAACATACATTTACATCACAACAACAGTGTATCGGATAGAATACTTGCCTGAGCGACTTGGGGGTGAGAAAGGCTCGGGACGAGTCTGGTAACCTATAAACAACAAGTAAGTTGGAATTAAACCAAAATCACTTGTAAATCTATACTTTAACTAACTTAGACTCTAACGCTTGTTTTGCGCTCACCGATTTGCTTAAGTCACTCGGGTACCCTCGGCTCCATCATTTTTAATAATTTAATCTTTACGAGTTTTAAAGCGATTCCTTCGCGAATGACTTACCAACTGCCTAACACACTTACCATAAATGTGTCACACATTAATTAACCCTTTTTGGTCTTTAACCTATGTTCCAAGGTAAGGCGAGGGAAAAAGTTTCGTCCGCGAAACGCCGTTACTTGAAACGGTCGTTTCTCCTAAACCGTAAATCGGAATCGGACGAACTACATATCAAAACGAAGCTCGTACATTGAGCTATCTAAACATGGCAGTGGTCACAATCTAGCAGGGGGTTCTCGGGTCCTAATGCTATGCACAAAAACAGTCCAAAGAAAATCGGACGTTACGACGGCTATGTTTACGTGATTTCCAAATTTTAACCCATTCACAAACAACCCAAATCAACCTCAAATCCAACATACAACCATCCTCCATCCTTATCACATCATAACAACCCCAACCAATTCAATTTAACCATTCATACTTATGCTTAAACTTTACTTTAATCATTCTTAAGTTTCTTTAAATCAAAACCACAAAATTACCATTTCATTTCACTACCATTCCAAATCTCAAACTCTAATCATAACAACAACTACAATAACATCCTACTCATCAAAATCACCTTATAATATATATGAACCTAGGGTTTGAAAATGGTATACCTTCCTTGGATTGGTGGGTGGAGCTAGGAAGCCTTAAGAAGCTTGGAGAAGCCTTAGGAAAGCTTGGATCTTCAAGAAAAACAAGAAAAAGTTCAAGTTAAAAAACTTGAAAACACTATTCATTGTCTTCTTCCTTGATTAAATGAAGAAGTTAGAGAAAGAATTAATGGCTTAAACTCATGATATAGCCATAACTAAGCATAAAGATGATTAGGGAATTTTCTTACCAATTTAGGATGCTTGGATCTTGATTTTTGAAAAATCTTGCCTTTTAAAAAGTAAAAAGCCGAGAGCTAAGTGATGAACAAATGCCTTGGTTGATTTTTTTGATTTTTGATGAAATGATTTGCTAGCTTGGTTGGCTTGGTTTTGTTTTTGATTTAGCAAATTACTACCTTGCCCTTGAATTTGTGTGGTCCTTAATCAACCACACCTCCCTTCTTCCCATGTCATGCTTACCTCATCCTCATGATGTCATCCTTCCTTCCTTGTCTTCTTTCTATTGGTTGGATGACATCACTCCCATTAATCCCTTTGATTAACTTCCTAATCGTTTGCCTAATGACCGCTGATCTGTTATACGGTTCGCTTAACTTTCGTTCTCGTTTATCGTTTGAAGGATCATACCCGGGATCTTATTACTTAGGTTCCCTTAACCTTTCTCAATACATTATATTCCTTTTTATGATCCTCTATTATAATCCTTTAATTTAAATCCTTTTTATCCTGTTACCTTATACTCAATTCTCTCCGTATCTTATGGATTTCCGGGAAAAACCAAAGTGTTCGGAATTGGGTTCTGACGATATTTACATACACTTATATACTTCATAGAGTACTAATAAAATCCCAGAATATCCATAACAGAACCCCTACATAGTGTGGCGTGAAAAGTTTTCTCATTCAGCTAAAACACTATTCACAAGGGTTACAAAAAGTTGAAAAATTTTGGGGTTATTACACTGTAGCTAAGGTGGGAACTACTAATAGACTAGACTTCAACTTTTGATGTACCAGATTTATGTATACTTATGAATTGTAATAATGGCAAAGAAAATGTAAATTATTCAGAAAACTTTTTAAGGTGTATTGGCAGATAATTATGGAATAAAATGACTTGTGGTTATTTTTTGGATGTTCATCTCTGAGACTATAACGTATGGTGTGTGTGTTTATTGTGGGGTCACAATACAGAGTAGTTGAGTAATTATTAAGATTGGGTGTTATTAAGGGAAATGGAACTCGTGATGACCCGGATCCCCGACCCCGGATCTGGGGGTGTTACAGAAATGGTATCAGAGCTAAGCGTTATAAACCTCAGAGATGATGGGACGTTAAGATAATAAGTTCACTAAGATAATAAGAACTCTTGCCAAGTTCATAGTCGGGCTACCTAACGTAGTACTGACAGTTAAAACCCTTATGGGAACCCTTATAAATATCGTGATAGGAGCGTAGTTCGTTATCGTATATGGTAGCGGGACTCCGAACCCTGAGGTTGAGGAGCAACATCGCGATGATATTTTATTACTAATTGGAGATCGGATTGTGGATCCGATAGAGTGTCCTAATGCAGGACCGAATGATGTTGATATTGAGGATTTAGCGGTTGAGAATGTTGTCCTAGAAGGGATAGTTATTGAGGAGGATCCCATGGAGGATCCTGACAGGATTGGATAAAGGACCACTGATGAATTGATGACCATGGTTTGGTCGACTACCAGAGGTAGGATTGGCCGGTCACTACCGGAGGTTCGTTCAAGTTGTAAAGATAGTAGCCCCTTTAACGCGGCTTACTCGTAAGACTGAGAAGTTCGAATAGACAGAGAAATGCGAGAACAACTTTCAAGAACTGAAGCAGAGGTTGGTGATGGCCCTTATGCTGGCGTTGCCGGATGGAAAAAAAAAAAAAATTTGTGAAGTATAGTGACACTTCGCACAAGGGCTTAGGGTGCGTGCTTATGCAGCACGGTAAGGTAATCGCGTACATGTCAAGACAATTAAGGTAATATGAAATTCGATATCCCCGCCCATGAGCTTAGGCTCGTGGCAATAGTTTTACCCTAAAGATTAGAGGCACTACTTGTATGGAGAGAAGTGCGAGAATTACCTAAGCCATAAGGGCTCTAGTACATTTTCACGTAGAAAGAGCTCAACATATGCCAGAGGAGGCAGTTAGAGCTAATCAAGAATAATGATTGGGAGATTCTTTATCATTCGGGGAAAGCCAATGTGGTGGCTGATGCCCTTAGTAAAAAGGAGAGACTCAAGATGATAATGTCTTTGGGAGAGTTTATAAGAGATTTTGGAAATAGTAGTGAAGGTAACCGGAGCCGGTACCGAAAAGCTGTTTGAGATTGCAATACAGCCCGAATTATTGGAAAAGATCATATTGTGCCAGAAAAAGTTATGAATGAAGGCAAAGAGCCAACAATTAGATAAAAGATTAATATCGAGAAAGATGATAAGGGAATAATGAGGTATTCTTATAGAATTTGGGTTCCGAAAGTTCAAGAGCGTAAGGATGAGAACTTAGATGAGAGCCATAGTTTGAGGAATAAGATTTAGAGCAAACCCTGAACGTGATAATCAGGGAGGTTGCAATTAAGATATAAAGAACCCGGAATATAATAAAGTGGAAAATGAAGATTTTAAATTAAAAGATGACCCCAATTATGGGGAGTAGGAAGAAATATTTATACTAAGGAAACAGAAAGTCGAGTAAGGAAAGGAGACCCGAGATGGTACTCCTATACGGCAATTCATGGACCTGTCTAAACAGAACTTATATTTTATTCCCAACCACCACCTTGAGGAAACAATGTGGTGTGAAATTCTTTCATGACCTTTAAGTCGCTAAGCTCTCAGAGTTCCAAGGAACAAGCTGACCCAGTCGAGGCAAGAGCCTGGCTAAAGGAAATAGATGAATCATTTGAGATTCTAAATGATTGACGAACCACAAAAGACTGTTTTGTCACTTACCCTCCCAAGAGAGAGACCACCCGCTGGTGAAAGGCCAAGGAAGGCACGGAGCAAGAGGTTATAATAAACTGATTAAAGTTCAGCCAATTGTTTTCGGGAAAGTAATTCCCAAGGTTATGGAATAGTGTAAAAGCTTTAGAGCCCGAACAAAGGCAGACGAGTATGATGAATTATGAATCTAAGTTGTAAAAGTTGTTAAGATTCGTTCTGAAGACGCGAATCCAGAATGACGGGATATTTGAAATCAATGCTTATGTTGTGTTGGTTCATGAAATAATGATAAGAGAAAGGAAAATAAAAAGGAATTGAGGTGGAAAGGAATATAAAGGCAACAGAGTTTGAGGAATGATAAGGGAGTTGGGTATGAGGAAACCCTAAAGACTCATATTAATAGAAATAGAAAAGTATATGATCGTCAGGATGAGGGTGATTCACCATGAGTTAAAGTTGACGGTTGAAGGCATAAGAGGTGCATATATTTTATCCCCTTTAAGTTGGGAGGATTCGAGGAAACATTGAGATAGTTCGAAGGATAAACAATGAGACGCAGATAGACTGAGGAGACAAGAAAGTAAGAAATTAAGAAAATTGGATGAAGGAAGTGACCTTCAAGAATGTGAAGTGTAAGACCGGTGGCTTGATACCCAGGAAGGGAGACGCCAGGTATGAAAGATATCCCAACATTGAGATGACTGTTGAGATAAACAACAAAAGTAAATAAGGAATTATTAAAAAGAAGTTCACGTTGAACATGACCAATATCTTCCAGAACATCTATGTTATCATTACCAAATCAGGAAAGAAAAGCAGATGACCATTGTTATCTTTTGGAGGCCATATGGATTGACCTCAATTTGAATAAGGATGCTATTATGAAGTTAGGTATAGACTATCGAGGTGAGAATGATGAATAAGATAATCTATCAAGGATATATGACTTGATTTATCCATGGAAGGATGCAGGTACCTTTTAAAGGTGGAATTAAGGATAGAACATTGGTAACTTAAAATGAATCCTAGGGGAATGCATACAGGTTGGCATTTCACCCTTAATAGGGATAGTATGAGTTTTGACAGTATGAATTGGAAAATATTAAGGTAATGATGACCTTTAAGGATCAGTGGAGAAATTTTTCAGAAGTATATAGACAATGGTTCTAGTAATAGTGAATGGTATTTTGATATGCCCTGTATCTAAGGAATACAGGAGGAACGATTCAAGGATAACCCTAGAGGTTTTACAAGGAGAAAGGTAATATTCAAAATTTTCAAGAATAGAAATGTTGATAAAGGAAATATGACGTAATTATATTGATGCCAAGTGAGGCACGTGTTAAACCACGAGAACGTATGAATCGAACCAGTAAAGGTCAAAATTGTTCAGGGCAATTAGGGCCCAGAATAAAAGATGTTCTAAGTATGATTGAGAGTCAGTCTTGACAGTGATTAGCCTCTAAAGACTGAGGCAATAACTTATGGAAAAATGGTGATTTTTTTTACTCATCTGATTTTAAGGAAAACATCTTCACTCAAGCAGTGATCGGAAATAGGGTAGAAAATTAGTGAAAGTGGTTAAGACGACATTGATTGTAAGGAAATATTACTATCAGGAAAGGCCAAAGAGGTGGCCGACACTTTAAATGTAAGAGGACAATTACAGGCGCTCGTGCCAGAGGAATACAGTAATAATGGTTGAAGCCGTAAAGGTTGTTTTATGGTTGGAGAGATTGACATTCCTTCTGATGACTGTGCAAATACCCAACCCTAATAGTAGTTGGTAAAGGTTTAATTCGTGTAATCGCCATGAGCAGGCTATCTATCTTAGAAGGTCCTATATTGAGATAAGCCAGGACCATGTTTCAAAAAGGACTAGACGAACCTTTGAGTAAGTCTTCTATTTAAGGCATATGATTTAGAATGGTATTAACCTGCTATCGTTGCTTTGATTGAAACTCTTCTGCAATTTTATCTGCTTCATGTCATGTATGTATGTCAGGATCAGGAGTGTTCTTCATGAATCAGGAATGGTGATTATGTTACCTCCTTAGAATGATTTGATACGACATGTATGGACTCCGTATGGTTAGATATTAAGATTTTATGGAAAAGTGAATGATGACAGTAGGTCAGTGGTGGACCATAGTAAGGCAGCAATGATTCTGCGAGTAGTGAGCTGATTACAACCATGAGAGTTGTATTGGAATGGGTGTTGAGATTGAGTACCACTAATCGGGTCGTGGTAGTGTATAAGTTATCATTGATAGACTAATTAAGTAGAGTATCTACCTATTGCATATTTATTCTACTTATCAATAGAGAGTCGTATTACTATACGAGGAAGGTTGCAGTGCAAGCATAGAATTTTAGTAACGGTGATGTCTAGAATGAAAACCCAGATTCGATTTTCGATGTCGAGGGAGTTTCAAAGGTGATTGTGTATAAGCTCGAGGAAGAGCATGGGTCCATAGAATGATGGACGGAATAGCAAAAAATATTTAAGCATGTAAAATGCGATGCGATAATACTTGATGTTGATATAAATACATATGTTTTGTTCTCCTATGACAAACCTCTATAGTTCAGAGGTAGATTCCAAGCCAGATATTTTGTGGCAGTATATTTTTTTCATATATACAATTCTCTTCAGTTCGTTCTTTTCTCTTCTTTTCATTTCATGTAAGCTGAGAAGAACAACCCTTCCAGAAAAGGGAGGTATTGCCGAATGACTATCTATCTGTGTGATAGAAGCCTAGTAGGATACCAGCTATTGTTTAATTGCTTGTCAAGTACTAAAGGCTGGCCACCTTCTGTACTAACTATGCGATATAACAAGTGTTCATGATCTTAGTGATCTCTCAACAAATTCCTTTACTTCTATTTGATTGATCAAATTTTGGAAAATAGAAGCAACTGATAAAGGAGTAATAAAGTGGTGGTAGTATGCGGAATGGGAACACATTCGTGATACTAAGGTTGACGTGGTTATTAAAAGGTTATAGAACGCTAACGAGCAAACGTATAACCAGTATAATATTAGGAACGAAAGGTAGTAGCGATTACGAACTGGAAAAGAATGGGTATTGAGAAGCAGAAGCTCTAATGTTAAAAGCAATGATGAGAGTCTGTGTAATAGACTTGAAAGAATTTGGAATGATCACTTAATTCGGATTGAGTTATCTTACGACAATAGATCATATGTCATTATCGAGATGTCGCCTTATGAGATCCTTGAGGGAAGACAATGTCGATCTCCCTTATGTTAGGATGAAGTTGTAGAGCGCAAGATGCTCGGACCCGCAGTAGTCCAAAGGACCAAGGATATGATAGATCTAATCAGAGGACGGCTGGTAGTAGCCCAAGATGGACATGATAAGTATGTTGATTTGATACGAAAGGATAAAGAGTACGAAATAGGGGACCTAGTAATGTTATAGGTATCCATTGGAAAGGATTGATGAGATTCGGAAAGAAAGGAAAGCTAAGTCTACAAATTGTTGGACCCTTGGATATATTAAGACGTTTGGGAAGTTAGCATATGAGCTAGCCCTAACCCCGAACATGTAGCAGGTCGTAACGTGTTCCACGTATTAATGTTAAGGAAGTGTAATTCAGATGCCAGACAAATAGGGGCATATGAGCGCATAGACATGCAACCAGACGTAACCTATATGGAGCAACCAGGAAGGGTTATAGAGTGAAAAGGAACGAGTGCTTAGGAGAAGGGTTATCAAACTAGTAAGAGTTTGATGGTAGAACCACAATGTGGGAAAATTGACTTGAGAGTTAGAAAGTGCAATACTAAGAAAGTATCCCTATTTATTTCTATCTGATTCCGGGACGGTATCCTTTTAAGGAGGGGAGACTGTAATAACCCCAAAATTTTCAACTTTTTGTAACCCTTGTGAATAGTGTTTTAGCTGAATGAAGAAACTTTTCATGCCACACTATGTAGGGGTTCTGTTATGGATATTCTGGGATATTATTAGTACTCTATGAAGTATATAAGTGTATGTAAAGATCGTCAGAATCCAATTCCGAACACTTTGGTTTTTCCCGGAAATCCACAAGATACGGAGAGAATTGAGTATAAGGTAACAGGATAAAAAGGATTTAAATTAAAGGATTATAATAGAGGATCATAAAAAGGAATATAATGTATTGAGAAAGGTTAAGGGAACCTAAGTAATAAGATCCCGGGTATGATCCTTCAAACGATAAGCGAGAACGAAAGTTAAGCAAACCGTATAACAGATCAGCGGTCATTAGGCAAACGATTAGGAAGTTAATCAGGGATTAGGGGGAATGATGTCATCCAACCAATAGAAAGAGGACAAGGAAGGGAGGATGACATCATGAGGATGACATAAGCATGACATGGGAAGGAAGGAGGTGTGGTAGCTTTATAACCACACAATTTCAAGGGCAAGAAAGTAATTGACTAAATCAAATACAAAACAAGTCAACCAAGCCAAGTAAAAATCATTCTCATCAAAAAAATCAAAAGCAACCAAGGCATGAGTTCTTCATTTGCTCTCGGCTTTTAGCATTTTTAAAGGCATAGAATTTCAAAACTCAAGATCCAAGCCTCCTAAATTGGTAAGATAATTCCCTAATCATCTTCATGCTTAGTTAGGACTATATCATGAGTTTAAGCCATTAATTCTTTCTCAATCTTCTTCATTTAATCAAAGAAGAAGACAATGAATAGTGTTTTCAAGTTTTTAACTTGAACTTTTTCTTGTTTTTCTTGAAGATCCAAGCATTCTTAAGACTTCTCAAAGCTTCTTAAGGCTTCCTAGCTCCACCCACCACTTCAAGGAAGGTATACCATCTCCAAACCCTAGATTCCTATATATTATAAGATGATTTTGATTAGTGGGTTGATATTGTAGTTTGTTGTTATGATTTAGAGTTTGGGATTTGGAATGGTAGTGAAATGGAATGGTAATTGTTGTGGTTTTGATTTAAAGGAACTTAAGTATGATTAAAGTTAAGTTTAAGCATAAGTATGAATGATTAAATTGAATTGGTTGGGGTTGTTATGATGTGATAAGGATGGATGTTTGTTGTGTGTTGGATTTGAGGTTGGTTTGTGGTTGGTTTTGTATGGTTTAAAATTGGGAAATCGCGTAAACATAGCCGTCGTAACGTCCGATTTTCTTTGGACTGTTTTTGTGCATAGCATTAGGACCCGAGAACCCCCTGCTAGATTATGACCACTGCCATGTTTAGATAGCTCATGTTACGAGCTTCGTTTTGATATGTAGTTCATTCGATTCCGATGCACGGTTTAGGAGAAACGACCGTTTCAAGTAACGGCGTTTCGCGAACGAAACTTTTCCCCTCGCCTTACTTTGAAACATAGATTAAAGACCAAAAAGGGTTAATTAATGTATGAAACATTTATGGTAAGTGTGTTAGGTAGTTGGTAAGACACTCGCGAAGGAATCGCTTTAAAACTCGTAAAGGTTAAATTATTAAAAATGGTGGAGCCGAGGGTACCCGAGTGGCTTAAGCGAATCAGTGAGCGCAAAACAAGCGTTAGAGTCTAAGTTAGTTAAAGTATAGATTTACAAGTGACTTTGGTTTAATTCCAACTTACTTGTTGTTTATAGGTTACCAGACTCGTCCCGAGCCATTCGTAACCCCAGTCGCTCAGGCAAGTTTTCTACCCGTTATACTGTTGTTGTGATGTAAATATATATATATGCATTATCTTGTGATATTGCATGATTGTTATTAGCAAATTTTGCGATATATTGGAGCATGCTAATATGGTATATATGCATGTCTGTTTCGTAATCTGGTTATCTATCTGTTGATTTCAATGCTTATAGTTGCATAATACCTATGCTAGAAATAAGCAAGTAGTTGCGTATACCCTTAGTATAGGGGATAAAAGGTGAACATATTTCTAAACCGGGAGTCGATGTTCCCGAGTATATATATATATATATATTTATTTATTTATATATATATATATATATGGATATAGTTTTTAAAACTATTAATCGAATAAGGTTTATTCGATAACTTTAAACTTTATTTTATTATTGAATATTATTTCGAATATTATTCGAAGGCGTATGACTCCTTTACATTATTTATTGAATATTATTTGAATATTCATTTGAGGATGTATGACTCCTTTATTTTATTTAATGAATATTATTTATAATATTCATTCGAGGTATTATGACTCAGCTTATTTTATTTATTGAATATTATTTGAATATTCATTTGAGGATCTATGACTCCGATTATTTGCTGAGATATATTCTTTATTTTATTAAAGAATAAGGTGTCGATAATCAAACTTATTTTTGATTATTCAAATAAAGATATTACTTTCGTATAAGTATATCTTTGATTATTTGCTATTCATTTCAAGTATAAGTTTTAATACTTCTACTTCAATTATTTTATAAAGATTATTTTTTTATGGGAATATTATTTAAATAATAATATTCAGACATTTTCTAAATATTCTGGGGACTGATTTACTTCATTAAATCAGTTTTACTCCAAACACTCTTTAAAGTGTTTTCGAGTCTTTAAAATGATTTTCAAAAGTTAGAGCGGATCCCAAAACTATTTTTATATTTAAGATCTTCCTTTTAAAAAGGGGATTTAAATACTCGCTCAAAACCTGGGGGATCCGGCTCGGTGGTGTGTTTTATATTCGCAACAAGGTTGCTGTCTTGGTAAAAGAGTTTTTGATTACTTACCCAATATTCGGGAAGTAAAATTCTTGGAACAAGTTAATCCATTAACAGGCATCGCCTGGGAAATATCGGTGAGTTTTCCTTTCCAACTAGGTACGACTTCTTGGTGGAGCCGTATCAACAAGTTTCTACTTGGGGAAAGGGGGAAACGAGCTTTACGTTTCAGAGTCATGGATTTCATCTGAACTAGGAGTGGCGTAAGTGGTCGAGTAGCGCCGGCCCAGCCTTATTATATTGGCCCAAATGGCCTGGAAGTTCCGCTAAGGCGGTCCATTCCTTAGGAGTTCAGTGTTCGGTTGACAAGTAAATCCGACAGGTTCTCCTCTACATGTAGAAAATGGTGGGGTTGTACTACTACGACTGATCATCGTAAGTGGTCTTCCTGGCGCGGCAAACTCCCGTAATGAGTTCATCATCCAATTGGATAATTTCTGCAATACTACCCAGAGCACTTCGATAGAAAGGCTACGGTTGGGCGAGTGTTGAGTGTTGGCAGGGTCAAGTTTTCAAAATGATGTTTACATCAAATGAAGTATCTCATAACTTCATTTTATTTTGATGATATTTTAAAGGTTGAATCTATTCAAGTATTATCTTGTAGTCTCATCTATGTGATGAACTTTTGAACTAATTATAACTTGAACGGTGGTAGTTCAAGTAGTATTTGGAAAAGATATAAGTATATTGGAGTATCTGGTAACTTCATCTTTTAAACTTATATCTAGTAAATGATTATCTTATGCATGACAAAGATTTTCAGAAAAACGTTGAGACAAGGTTAGATATATGAGATCACCTTGCAACGATATTTTTATACAGTTATACACTGGAACTCTGTGTATATTATGCATGGAAGAGGACTTCCAAGATTTTGAAAATTATATATGTATATATACTGAATATTTTGCGACTTCATCGCATTAAGATATCAAACTTGGTTCATTTCTTTTGACCAAGACTTTCATGAGTACTATGAGAAGGCTCATATATTGTAAATTATTATACATATTATTTTGGTGGGCTTGCTGCTCACCCTTGCTTTCTTCTTTCATCACACAACATCAGATAGACAAGATGAACATGACCAAGCTCCCAATTCGCGAGCGGATAGGAAACGTTCTGCAACTTCCTATAGGCATTGAAGTCGCTGTAGCTAAGGTGGGAACTACTAATAGACTAGACTTCAACTTTTGATGTACCAGATTTATGTATACTTATGAATTGTAATAATGGCAAAGAAAATGTAAATTATTCAGAAAACCTTTTAAGGTGTATTGGCAGATAATTATGGAATAAAATGACTTGTGGTTATTTTTTGGATGTTCATCTCTGAGACTATAACGTATGGTGTGTGTGTTTATTGTGGGGTCATAATACAGAGTAGTTGAGTAATTATTAAGATTGGGTGTTATTAAGGGAAATGGAACTCGTGATGACCCGGATCCCCGACCCCGGATCTGGGGGTGTTACAGTACTTCTGACCTTAAGAATGCTGAAGGGAAGCTCAAACCATCAATAGAGGAAGCGCCTACCTTAGAGCTCAAACCATTACCTGAACACTTGAGGTATGCCTTTTTAGGTGATTCATCTACGTTACCTGTTATTATTTCAGCTGACCTTTCAGGTAGTGAGGAAGACAAGCTCTTAAGGATTTTGAGAGAATTCAAATTGGCTATAGGATGGACTATAGCAGACATCAAGGGGATAAGTCCCTCATATTGTATGCATAAAATTCTGTTAGAGGAAGGTAGTAAGCCAACTGTGGAACAGCAGCGAAGACTGAACCCAATCATGAAGGAGGTGGTGAAGAAAGAAATTCTGAAATGGCTAGATGCAGGCATCATTTATCCTATTTCTGACAGCTCATGGGTGAGCCCTGTACAATGTGTTCCTAAGAAGGGAGGTATCACTGTGGTCGCAAATGAAAAGAATAGCTCATCACTACTCGAACAGTTACAGGATGGAGAGTATGCATGGATTATAGAAAATTGAACAAAGCCACAAGAAAGGATCACTTCCCTCTCCCATTCATTGATCAAATGCTTGACAGATTGGCGGGACATGAGTATTTTTGTCTTCTGGATGGGTATTCCGGGTATAATCAGATTTGTATTGCACCAGAGGATCAGGAAAAGACTACCTTCACTTGTCCATTTGGCACATTTGCTTTTCGTAGAGTTTCATTTGGGTTATGTGGCGCCCCGGCCACCTTTCAGAGATGTATGATGGCTATATTCTCTGACATGATTGGAAATAACGTCGAAGTATTCATGGATGACTTCTCCGTCTTTGGACACTCATATGATGAATGCTTGAATAATCTGCGCGCCGTACTCAAAAGATGCGTGGAAACTAATTTGGTGCTTAATTGGGAGAAATGTCATTTTATGGTGCGTGAAGGCATTATCCTTGGGCATAAGGTCTCTAGCAAAGGTCTGGAGGTGGACAAGGCCAAGGTGGAAGTCATTGAAAATCTTCCCCCACCTAATTCAGTGAAAGGAATCCGTAGTTTTCTCGGTCATGCGGGTTTTTATCGCCGATTCATCAAGGACTTTTCAAAGATATCTAAGCCGTTGTGTAATTTACTTGAGAAAGATGTGCCTTTCAAATTTGATGATGAATGTTTGGCAGCATTCGAGACTCTCAAGGAGAGTTTGATCACGGCACCAGTTATTACACCACCAGATTGGACAGAACCGTTTGAGATGATGTGTGATGCGAGTGACTATGCGGTAGGTGCAGTTCTGGGACAGCGCAAGAAAAATCTCTTCCATGTGGTCTACTATGCGAGTAAGACTTTAAATGGGGCCCAATTGAACTACACCACTACTGAGAAGGAGCTTTTGGCTATAGTCTTTGGCTTTGAGAAATTTCGATCTTATCTGCTTGGTACGAAAGTGACAGTATTCACTGATCATGCAGCTATTCGCTATCTGGTTTCTAAGAAGGATTCGAAGCCGAGACTCATTCGTTGGGTGCTTTTACTTCAAGAATTTGAGTTAGAGATCAAAGATAGAAAAGGTACCGAGAATCAAGTAGCTGACCATCTTTCTAGGTTGGAGAATCCCGATTCTACTTCACAAGATAGGACGTTAATCAATGAATCTTTTCCGGATGAGCAGTTGTTTGCAATTCAGGAGGAAGAACCATGGTTTACAGATATTGTAAACTATCTTGTCAGCAATATAATGCCTCTTAATTTGACATCCGCGTAAAAGAAGAAGTTTCTGCATGAGGTGAAGTGGTATATGTGGGATGAACCATATTTGTTTAGACAGGGAGCTGACCAGATCATCAGGAGATGTATCCCGTTCTGTGAGACGGAGGGGATATTATGAGACTTCCATTCCACGGTTTATGGTGGACACTATGGAGGTGAGAAAACGGCAGCTCGTATTCTGCAAGCAGGTTTTTTCTGGCCCACCTTGTTCAAGGATGCTCATCAGTTTGTTTTAAGGTGTGATCGTTGCCAAAGAGTGGGAAATTTGTCAAGGAAGGATGAGATGCCATTAAATGTGATGCTTGAAGTCGAGGTCTTTGATGTATGGGGAATCAATTTCATGGGGCCTTTTATCTCGTCTTGCAATAATCAGTACATTTTGCTGGCAGTCGATTATGTCTCAAAATGGGTCGAAGTTAAAGCTTTACCGACAAATGATGCAAAGGCAGTGCTAAATTTTCTCCATAAGCAAATTTTCACAAGGTTTGGAACACCTCGGGTAATCATAAGTGATGAAGGATCGCATTTTTGCAACCGTAAGTTCACTTCTATGATGCAGCGTTATAATGTGAATCATCGAGTAGCTACTGCCTATCATCCGCAAACAAATGGTCAAGCGGAAGTGTCTAACAGAGAGATAAAGTGCATTCTAGAGAAGGTTGTTTGTCCATCAAGGAAGGATTGGTCTTTAAAGCTCGATGAAGCTGTTTGGGCTTACAGAACAGCATACAAAACTCCACTTGGGATGTCACCGTTTCAGTTGGTGTACGGTAAGGGATGTCATCTACCGGCGGAGCTTGAGCATAAGGCCTACTGGGCATTGAAGAAATTGAACCTGGATTTAGATGCAGCTGGTAAGAAAAGAATGCTTCAGCTTAATGAACTTGATGAATTTCGACTTCAAGCGTACGAGAATAACAAAATATATAAGGAAAAGGTGAAAAGGTGGCACGATAGGAAGCTACATCCTAAGTTGTTTGTGCCAGGGCAACAAGTTTTGTTATTCAACTCTCGGCTCCGACTTTTTTCTGGGAAGTTGAAATCAAGGTGGTCTGGACCTTTTATTGTCAAAACTGTGTTTCCACATGGAGCGGTGGAAATTTTTGAGAATGATTCGGACCAAGCATTCAAGGTTAACGGTCAGCGGTTGAAGCACTACTATGGGGACATGGCAAACCGAGAGGTGATTAGTGCCATTTTGTTGACTACGTGAGAAAGGAACGGAACGTCAAGCTAATGACGAAAAAGAAGCGCTGCGTGGGAGGCAACCCATGAATTGTTGTTACAGGAACCCTTAGAAGTTAATAACCTATCCAAAAACACAAAAAAATCAGAAAACAGGGGCTGAAAAAAAAAATTCCAGAGACCCTCTGCGCGCCCGCGCAGCTTGCTGTGCGCCCGCGCAGAAATGCTGAGCGGCCGCGCAGGGTTCCAGTTCCAGAATTTTTTTTTTTACTGTTCAGAAAAAAAAAAAAAAACAAAAACACAAAAACCCATTACAGCCCATAAACCCACGAATTCTTTTCCCATTACCCCATGATTTTATCCCTCAACCCCACTCCTAATCTAATTTAACCTACTCCACACCCTATATATACATACACCTATCCTACATATCTCCCACAACTTCCTACACTTAAACCCTCTCATAAACATCAAAAATCAGTTCTTACACACTTTTATTCACAAATCAATGGCACCCAAGAGAGCACGCACTATTGACAGCAGCAGCACAGTTCCTACTGCTGATTCATCAAGGGGTACTGCTGCAAGGCCTCGGTTAACTGACAGAGCCGCGGAGGAGGAGTACACTAGGCTGTTGGGGAAGCCGATTCTGAAAGAGAGGGGGTTTTTACCATCAGGGAGGGATGGTGAGTTGTTGCCCATGATTGCAGAGAAGGGGTGGATAGCTTTTTGTGAGTCACCCGAAGCAGTACCGATGAGTGTTGTTCGCGAGTTCTACGCGAACGCAAAGGCTGAAAAGAATAGGTTTTCTGTAGTTCGTGGGCTGACAGTTGATTATCATCCTGCGGCGATTCGCCGTGTGATTGGACAGCGAGAGAGGAAGCCCGAGGAGGAGAACTGGAATGAAAAGACTGCTGAGGACTTTGACTTGGATTTGATTTATGCGACTCTATGTCGACCGGGCACAGTTTGGAACCGCAGTCCAGCCAATAATGAGTATCGTCACTTTCCGGCGATCGCCATGAACAGGTATGCCCGTGCATGGAACGCATTTATATGTGCTAATATTTTGCCTTCTTCACATGCACACGAGGTCACAGTTGAGAGAGCACAGTTGTTGTGGGGAATTCTGAATGAGGAATACTATGTGGACCTTGGTGAGTTTATCTACCAAGGAATTCTAAAGTTTTTGAGGGGAGCAAAGCATATGAACATCCCTTATGCATCCACGGTTACAAAGCTATGCCGTGCAGTAGGAGTGAACTGGCCGGCTCATGAGCAGTTGCAGTTGCCAGCAGCTCCTATAGATTCTGGCACTCTGAATGGGATGCAGGAGTGGACCGGTGGTGAGCCTGAGGAGCATGGGCTGGGTTATCGTCTTCCAGGAGGGCGTCCAGCATGAGGTGCTACTATGGCCAGGCCAGGGCGTGGTGAGGCTAGTTCTTCAAGAGCTCAGGAGGGTGTTGGGATGGGTGATGCCCAGTATAGGAGGCTTTCACGGCGGATGGATGCCATGTATGAGACGCAGAGCAGGTTTGCTCAGGAGCTCACCCTTGCGTTAGGGACTGCTTTTCGAGGCCTTGGAGCTGATATCCAGTGGCCAGTTTTTGGTGAGGACTCTGCATACCCGCCGCCTGATACTCCACCCACTGAGGGTGATGATGATGATGACTCCGAGTAGGTATAACCTGTGTTCCTTTCTACTACCTTCACTGGGGACAGTGAAGATTTTAAGTTTGGGGGTGGTAGTTAAGGAATATTTTGTGTGTGTCATATAGTTGCATATTCATGATAGTTAGTTCATATAGTTGCATAATTTTTGCCATATAGTTTTTTTATATATAGCTTTATTTGTTGTCATATCATATAGCTCATGCATATACCATGATCCCTTTTGCAATGATTTATCGACTGAATTGTGATATTGATGCGAGTGTAGTGATAACATTAAAGTGATATTAAGTTGTGTAGGTTGATATGCATGCTAGAAGTACTTGTATTGTCACTAAGTCTTAGAGAATGCTAAAGGACTAGATTGTTGTTATGATCTGATTATTTTCGAGGATAATCTATTTATTATGCTTAGAATTTGATAATAGGTTCTTAGTGGTAAAGGCATGAAAACGAAAAAAAAATGGAGTAAAAATGGAATTTGTTGCTAGTTGTGGCTAGGCGTCAAATGGCTAGTAGCCGGCTCGCATGTTATGCGAGTAGTCTAGGGTTGAGCAAGATGGAGCGAAACGCACTTGCTCAGAGTTAAAAAAAAAAAAAATTAAATTTTTTTTTTTGCGTAATTGATCAAGAGTGGGCTCTTTGGTATTCGAGTTATTAAGTTCTTAGGGGACTTTGTGCCTAGTGACCTAAGGCTTTTAGAGTCTGGGATCCGCTAACCTAACGCTCGTTACATGGATACCATTGTATAAGTCTTTTGTGGACCTCACTCATTGCACGGTCAAATAAGCATTTGCGTTGTAAATAAAAAGCACGATTCCGTAGTAAGCTCCAAAGTTCTTGTAGTGTTGTATATCACTTTGTGCCTAGAATTTTTATTCTTTGTATAATCCTAGGATTGCCTTGAGGATAGTCTAGTCATAGTAATTGGTCTAGTTCCGAAGCATATCTGTTAAGCATTTGCACACACCACGTTTCTGGCGGTATGTCCGTTTGCATGAGTTTCTTGATCTTTAGTGTCTAACTGCATTCGTTGAGACGTGACAATTTGGTTGGTTAATTGTAGTAAGGGGGATCGTTGCATTTTCATATAGATTGCATTCATGCATATTTTTATTTGTTTTTGAGTCTGTGACGCTTGAGGACAAGCATCGATTTAAGTTTGGGGGTGTGATAAGTGGCATTTTATACCACTTAGAACGTCTTAAAATGGCTTAAATTGGTGTCTTGAAATCAAGTATTTTGTGTATTTGATACGTTTTTCTAGTGTTTATGCATTTCAGGGTATTAGTTGCATTTCGGAGAAGGAATCATCAAGAATAAGCCTTGGCATGTGTTCACCATTGCGAGAGGAAAAGAACGGGCAGATTACGGTGAAGAAACGGAGCAAACCTGGAAATTTTCCAGTAGGGTCCTGCGCGCCCGCGCAGCAATGCTGAGCGGCCGCGCAGCAGCCTTGCGCGCCCGCGCAGAAATGCTGAGCGGCCGCGCAGGGTCGGGGAAAATAATATATTGTTTTAGACTTCTACTTCTGTTTGGCTTCCAACTTCTATGTAATCTGAGTTTTATGGGACTATTATATAAGTAGATTTGAGACGTTTTTCACAGAGTATTAAGAGGGGATTATGTTTTAGATTGTGTTTTGCAAGAAGCGAAGGAGATAAGGAAGAAGACCGATTTAGCACACAGCAACGAAGAGGAAGCATATATTCTTGTGATTCTTGTTTCGTTGTAACGTTGGATGCTAGTTTTCTTGCTTTGACTTATTTACTCTTGTGACATACTCTGTTTTAATATAATTAGTTTAGTTGTTATTTTCTTATGTTCACTTATCATGATTTCATATGAACCCATGATGGCGATAAGTTCTATTATGGGCTAATTGTGATCATGGGGTTGCAACGGATTTATTATGGAATTCTTTAGTTAATTGTTTAATACTTTAGTGTGTGATGATTGCATGATATCTAGTATTGGTTGTGCGTATTCGTCTTATGTGCGTCGCGAACATATAAGATAGGGTGTTAATCTCTTGTGAAGCGACGGTGGATCTTGAGATTTAGAACTTGCCATGCTAGCATAGGTTCATGTACGTTGTGCATGATTAGTGGGTAACTCTAACAGTTTTATTTGCCCTATGTAATCAAAAGGAATAACTTGTGCTTAAATCGTTGTGTTGTCAATTTCTGTAGACATATAGGAACTCAACATAATTGATGACTATTCAACTTCTATCTTAATTGTGGATGTTTGGTAGAATGGTATTAGTACAATGAAAGTTGGCTTTTATCAGTTTTGTGTTATTCGATTAATATCATCACTGTCACATGCTAAAGGTAATAACTATGACTATAGAAGGAAGTAATAATGAAGTTGTGATCTCATGAGTGTTTTATTATTGATAAATTGAAGTGTTAGTTAAGTGGTTAATTAAGTAGTTAATTATAATTAATATTTCATCAACAATTTTAAGTGTTATCTTAACATTGAGAAGTAATCATACATTGGTGAGTGAGTTAAATTAGACAATAACTTAGTCTGAGTCTCTGAGGGAACGAACTAGAAAGTATTCTATATTACTTGCGAACGCGTATACTTGCGTGAATATTAGTGCATGATTTCGCCCTAACATCCATCTGTGAACCCATCTTGGCCAAAGCATCCGCATTACTATTTTCTTCTCGCGGAACGCTTTCTAGCCTGGCATTTGAAATTTTTTTCAGTAAGCGTTGTGCACATCTCATATATAGCTCCGTTCGCGGTCCCCGGGCTTGGAAACCTCCGTTGACCTGGTTCACAACTAATTCGGAATCGCTCTGAACTATCAGATTCACGGCTCCTACCTCCAGAGCTAATTTCAGACCGTTGATCAAGGCTTCATACTCAGCATCATTGTTAGTAGCATAAAATTTGAAATGGATAGCACTCATCAAACGGTGTCCCTCCGGACTGATCAAGACAATTCCGGCACCTGATCCATTGTTGTTCACGGCCCCGTCCATATGTAATATCCACCAAGGGTGTGGGAGTTCCTGCCTCTTTTCATCCTGGTGACTTCCTTGCGAGGTCGGTTCTGCCAACACTATGGCCTTATCATTGACTTCTGCATCGAACTCAAGTATGAAATCAGCCAATGCTTGTCCCATGATTGTCGTGCGAGGACAATATTCTAAATCTAATTGTCCTAGCTCTACTGCCCATTTTAACATTCTCCCTGACGATTCGGGTTTATGTAGAATATGCCGAAGCGGATAAGCGGTGCGAACTTCTATTCGGTGAGCCTGAAAGTATGGTCTTAGCTTTCGTGCTGCAAGAATAAGTGCGTACACTAGTTTTTCCATGTTGGTATATTTGGTTTCCGCATCCAACAACCTTTTCCTCACATAGTATACGGGCCACTGGTGGCTTGTTTCTTCCTTTACCAATATTGCATTGACGGATTATTCAGACACCGCCAAATAAAGAATCAATATCTCTCCGTCTTCAGGCTTGGCCAACATCGGAGGATTTCCCAACTGCTCTTTGATTTTCAGAAAAGCTTCTTCACACTCGGGAGTCCACAGAAAATCCTTCCCCCTTTCTTTGATTGCCTTGAAGAATTCTTTGCACCTATCCGATAAATTTGAGACAAATCGATTCAGGGCCGCAATCCTTCATGTCAGGCTCTGTACTTGTTTGACGCTGGTGGGGGATTTCATGTCTAGCAGAGCTTTTATTTTTACCGGGTTAGCCTCAATCCCCCGGTGGTTGACCATGAATCTCAAGAATTTCCCCGACTCCACGCCGAACACACACTTCTGCGGGTTTAGTTTCATCTTATATTTTCTCAGAATATGGAACATTTCAGCTAAGTCGGCGAGGTGGTCTTCCGCCTTTTTCGATTTTACGAGCATGTCATCCACATACACTTCCATTGTTTTTCCAATCTACTTCTTGAACATTTTGTTTACCAATCTTTGATAAGTGGCACCGGCGTTGATCAGACCAAATGGCATTCCGATATAGCAGTAGAGTCTTCTATCAGTGATGAAAGAGGTGTGCTCCTGGTCAGGCTCATACATAAGGATTTGGTTATACCCAGAGTATGCGTCCATGAAGCTGAGCAAGGCATGTCCTGCCGTGGCGTCGACCAACTGATCAATTCTCGGTAGGGGAAAACTATCTTTTGGGCACGCCTTATTTAGATCGGTGAAATCCACGCATGTTCGCCATTTGCCATTGGGCTTTTTTACCAACACCGGGTTTGCTAGCCATTCTGGGTAGAAGGATTCCCGGATTAGTCCGACATCCAGGAGCCTATCTACTTCCTCTGCTAGGGCTATTGTAATATCCGGGATATATCGTGTAATTATTTTTGCTATTAAATAATTATTATGTGTGTTCAGTATCTATTCTGTGAGATAATTGTTAAGTATTATCTGTACTTGGATATTCAAAAATAATATTAATTGAGTATTTTAATTTTTATATGTTCAAAATAAAATATAGATAATTGTCATATCTTCCTAATTATTTTGACGTTGATTTATGGATTTATAAGAATCATATGAAATTTCTAAAATCTTTTTTCGGGTAATTAAAATCTATTTTAGAAAAACGGGAACCAGCCGACGTCACCCGTTGTTACGTTTTTGGACCCGAAACTCTACCGAAAACTCCTTCCTAACCCAATTGTAATATTCCGAGCATATTCCATGTTTCGAGTTTTTCGATCCGGCGTACGGTTTGTTCTACGCGGGTCCCGGCGCAATATTTTCGATACAATATTCGTCTCGGTAAATCAATAAAACCCGTATTTTCGATAAACGGGAGCTTTTTATTAAAATATCCCAATTATCACTTTGTAATACGTGTAACCAGGCGCTGGGACCAAGACCGCAGTACAAAGTGTATTGGTTTGGATAATTATCCCGAAAACCGATACCATTTGGATCAGTTTTTATAAATAAACGTACCGTTTTGATCTAACGGGATACTAATTTTCCATAAATATAAATAGCCTTCTACCGTATTTTATTTCATATCAAAATCATTTGCAGAAAGATAAATATATGATTTTACAGAGAAAAATCATATATTCATAAATTGTTCCAAGAATCAAATCAAGTTTTGAAGGTGTTATTGATCTTTGTTTGAAAAGCTCGAGTACTGGATTTGAAGGTCTTGAAAAGCTCTATCAGAATCTGTAATCCATATACCTGCAGAATCAAAGGCTTATTTTCTGGAAATTTATTTATTTTCGAATTTATTTTATTAAAAATATGAATTTTTGTTCAGATGATTGTTTGTATGAGTTGATGATTGCATGTTGTAGAGCTTATTTTCCTGATGATTGTCATATGTCATACGTCTGATTTGGAGTTCAATAACATGCTCAAAAGTGGGTTTAATTTTCGAATTTCAAAATTAGGGTTTATAACCCGTATGAATGTTTTCAATTGAAATTTGGGGGTTTTTGATTCAGGGGTTATTAACTGTTGATTTATAGTTGGTTGTATTCCTTATGAAATTTGCAATCGATTGATATATAGCTCGTTAACAGAGGACGCTTGAATCATAGGGAGTTGTGTTTTTAAAAATTCCCGATGTTCGCCGGAAACCGGCGATGTTCTTTGCCAATTTCCGGCCAGAACAGGGATGATTAGAATGATTTATTTGCATGGATATGTACTTTTGAAAACGATGAAGTTTGGTCCCCCAGGTTTCCAGACTTTGCAAAAATCGGATTCCTGTTTTAAAAATATTTAAAAATAATATTTCCTATTTATTTTTATTATAAAAATTCATTTTTAATTTCTGAAAATTCTAAAAATTAGTATTTTAATTCCGAAAATTATTTTTAATTCCAAAATAAATCTAAATTAATTAGTTAATTAATTTCAGTTAATTTCTAATTGATTAATTGGTCAATGAATTTGAAAATTAATTGATTAATTGATTTAATTAATTATTAATTGATTTTAATTAATTATTTAATTAGATTTAATTATTTAAAAATGATTTAAAAATTCCGAAAAATAGTTTCGAGCTTTAAAATATTATTCTAAATTATTTCCAAGGCTCGATAATTATTATAAAATTGTTTCGGAGCCAGAACTGGTCAACCGAACACTGTTTATTATTCCGAAATTGATCCAACGACCCGTTTTAATTACGAAAAATATTTTAAAAATCATTTTAAATACCCGAAAGCCTATTTATGACCCGAGACTTCTTTATAAATGACATATCATTGATTACGTGATGTATTATGTGCTATACGTGACTTATTGATTGACTATCGGTCTATATATTCGGTGTTTACTTGATTATTGCATAACTTTCAATCCGTTAATCGGATTTGGGTAAAACGAAGGGTAGATAGAAGTATGTGTTGAATAGAACTCTATGAGTCGATTTTTGATAGATGCTTATGATATGTGAGCAGAAGAGGCAAGGCGTAGGAAAGGGAAACATGTAGTTGAGGAGTAAAACAGTTGTGATTGGAAGCGAGTGCAGTGTAGTAAGCTAATACCAGGCAAATGTTCTGAATTTTCTCGAGATATTGTAGTACTTGATAGTCTTGTTGATATTGCAAGTGCTTTGAAACACTAAAACCCAAACTCTGATTCCAGTTATTGTTCTTGAGCCATGAACCTTATTCTTTCTGTTAGGTCACACACACTGTAGAGGGGGGGGGGGTGAATACAGTGTGTAATACAATAAAATCGAACTTTAATATATTAAAGTAACAGAAACAAACTTTATTGAAACAATAAACTCTGTTACAGTATGGAACTGTTACCTCTCAGTGATGAACAAATATCACGAGAGCTGCTAGGGTTACAATGAATAATCTTCTCGAATATGATAACACTTATAGTGTAAACCCTATGTCTGTGTTTATATACTACACAGTTACAAGATAATCGCTAATTGATATGGAATATAATTCTGCTTCCTAAAATATATCAATCAGATATCTTTTCTTCCAAGTATTCCATTCTTCACAGAACTCCTTCTTCATGCATATCTCTTTTTATGTTTATCTCGATCTTCTTTCCTTTAATCAGCTACTGTCCTTATCTGATCATCCTTCAGCACTTAAGTTCTGATATCTAACTTCTGATGATTATCTCCTGATAATATAAGTACTGATATCCTTAAGTCTTGACTTCCAGTATAAGTACTGATCAACAATTAAGTACTGATTTGTCCTGTTAAGTAAGATCTGAAATCTAAACATAAATCATATTAGCCATGACATTATCAAATATATCTAACAATCTCCCCCAACTTGTAAATTGGCATAATATACAAGTTTAACAGATATTTGATGATGTCAAAAACATTAAGTACAAATGCATGAGAATTAGACTAGATAACTACAACTTACAGTCCTTAAAGCTTTACCAATATTCAACTTCTGATAACAACTTCAGTCTGTACAAATATCATAATTTAAGCAGTTGTAGATCTTCGACTTGGCTTCATCATCTGATCTCTCTGATGTCAGGAGTTGTTCTGAGATAGTTCTTTAACAAACATTTCTCAGCATATCTGAGTTCATCAATCATTCTCCTTTTGGCATCTTTAAGCTCTGCAGTATCTTCACCAGTTTGAAAGATTGCAGCTCTGAGATCATTGATCTTTGCTTTTCTCAACTCCTGATCTAGTCTTATGACATAGGCTTTGTCAGACTCCAGATTGAATTCAAGTCCCTTAATACCAAGATATGTTCTGATTTGTGCAGTATTAGGTTTCATATCAACAATATCACCATTGTGATCTCTGTACTTTGGAACATATGTGATGTCAGACTTAACAGAATAAAGCCTTTTCTGTCTCTGAATCTGTTCTTTTAAATAGTTTGCAGCAGTTCATGTTATTATGTCATCCACTTGAAGTAAGAAAAGTACATGCTCCAATTCTTCAAAATACTTCAATGGAATGGCATTTTGTCTTATATGATAAACACTACCATCTGTCATGAAATACAACATGATGTATTCTTTCAAGTAGGTATGGTAAACCATCTGTACAGATTCCAGTTGATTCAATCTCTCAGGAGTTGCTCCAATACCTGGTTCACTCAAGGAAGTTGGATCATTGGTAGTGTTATGTATTCTTCTTTCATCAACAGTTCCCAATCCAGTTTTATCTCTAGCTTCCTTTCCAGTAACTACTCTTACTTCAAAACCACTTGCAGTAGTCTTCAAAGGTTGAGTCTGTTTTGCTTTAGTGAATCCTGGTAGGAGTGTCTTTGGTCTATCTTCTGATATCAAGTTAACTTGAGCTATGTCAGAGGTTACTTGCTTCTTCTGAATATCAGAACTTACAATTTCTTGACTCTGAATAACTTGAGCCATGTCAGAGGTTATTTTAAGAACTTTTCTTGAAGTCAGAGCAAGATCATCCTTTTCATCAGTAATTTCTTCATCCTCAGGAGGCACATAAACATTGATAGGTTCACCAACTTTTTCTTTACCCTTGGATCTTGGATCTATCTGCGGTTGTGATCTAGCCAATGTTGCTTCAGTATGTGTTCTTTCTTTGATCACAATGCCTTTGAGTTTTGGAAGTGGCTTTTTACCAGAAGCTTCAGATTTAGATGTGACTTTCTCTGATTTAAGCCTGGCTTCTTCTTTCATTAAACTCTCCAAGTCCATTCCTGGATTTTCCTGAAGAAATAACTGTCTTGACATTTCCTCATCAAGATCTAAAAGTTCATCAGAACTTATCTTTTTACCAGTAGCAGAACTTATTCTCTTCCCAGTATCAGAACTTGTCCTGTGACTAGCTTGTCTTGATGTGAATCCTCTACCTTGACTATGACCTCTACCCATTCCAGAGTTTCCTTGATCATCTTTTTCATTATCCTTTCCTGTCAGTGTCTTGTCAGTCTTGCATTTGGACTTAATTACTTTCTCCCCCTTTTTGGCATCAGCAGGTAGTAGTAGAGAGATAAGCAATTCCACTGAGGATTGGATTTCAGTTAGTTGTGATTGCTGAGAAGCTTGATTTTTCAGAATTTCATCAATCTGAACTTGTTGATGATCTTGAGTCTTCTCAATATAAGCAATCCTGTCAATGGTAGGTTGGAAGAACTTTTTCTTATCAATTTTCCAAACTTGTTCCTATTTGATAAAGTTCTCCTGAATCTTGTGTAGCTCTGCATGAGTAGTTGAATGAAGACCTTGTAGATGTTTAGTACTCAATGCAGTGACTTTAAGCTAGGTTTTGAAATCATCAGAATTTAACATTTCATCAGCTTTAGTCAAGTGCTCAGCAAGATGCTTTTCAGTTGGAACACATGAAACTGAGTTCCATTCCATAGTCCACTCCTGTCCTGCAGGAGTTGCACTCCAAGGTACTGGTGCTTCTCCAGTAACAAACTTCTTAACCAGTTCAGACTTTAGAATAGTCTGTTGAGGAGCATGTCCTGAAGGACCTGCTGTATCAGCATCTGCAGTTGGAGCAGCATCACCAGTATCTCCAGCATTTGCAGCATCAGAACTTAAAGAATCAGTATCTTCTGATAAGACAACAGTGTGAGTAGTAATGGAGGTTTTAGCATCCTCTAATTGCTGATCTGGTTCTAAGTTCTGATCAACAGCCATATCCAGATGCTCACCTAAAGTCTGATCATCAGCATCTTGATGCAGAGAAGGTGTTGTTGATAACTCTGGAGTATGAACAGCATCAGTAACAGGTGTTGTGGAATGATTATTTGTTGTTGGAGCTTCTAAGAGAATTACTTCAGGCACAACCAAGTTTTGAACATCAATATCAGCACTTGTGCCTGGATCAACAGGAGACACAGAAGGTGTGTTAGCCTTTTCAGAAACAGCTTCCTGAGATGGAGTTGATGGAGAAGAAGTGACTGGAGCAAATTCCTTGTCTTGTGAGATCAGAGATTCCTGATCCCCTTCCTTAGCTGCTTCCTCTTCATCATCTGAAACTGGCTTTTTTGCCCTCTGTTTCTTGTATCTCTTTGTTGATTTGTATCTCTGAGGATTGATCAGTCTGTGAAGTGGAGAGATAGGATTTGAGATATGTCCTGAGGGTAGGTTGAGTAGAATGAGTGGTAGGTGCTGAGGATGATGGTTTTTGGGTGATTGTGGTTGGTTGGACATCAGAGTAAACAGATCTATAAGTATGAGGATCAACATTTACTAAGATCTGTTTTACAGACTGAGGAATCTGTAATGGTCTAACACTGATTTCTTAGTATCAGCATTTACCAGGTCATTAAAGTATCGTTTTGCAACTCTAAAAGGTGGGGTTGAGGAACTGATTAATTGAGGTTCATCAGTACAAAAAGTATATATAAGTTGACAGAATCTAGAAAAATAGACAACATTCCTATCCTCTGTCATCCTATCCCCAATAAAACCAATTATTCCGGTTGCAAAATCAAAATGAGTTTGATGGATAATAGCATACCCTATGTGCTGACTCAGAATTGGGATAGCATCAAAATTCGAACATTTGTTCCCAAAAGCTTTGGTGATGCAGTCGAAGAAGAAGCTCCATTCTCTTCTGATATGAGCCCGTTTCAACTGCCCAAGTTTTGCCAATCCTTTCATACCCCAAATTTGCCATTAACTCCTGAAGAGCTGATTCTTCTGGAATTGAAAAGGTACAATCTTCTGGGAGATGTAGAGCTTTGCGTATTGTACCAGGAGTGACTACATAAGATGAATCACCCACTTCGAAAACAATACTGGGAGTGCCATGTTTACCACCATCATCAAAATGCCCAGTCCGCCAAAATGTCAGAACTTGTTGGCTCGAAAAGACTGAAGGCTGGGTCAGTACATACCCAATCTCACTATGTGCAAGAAGATCTCGCACAAAATGCAATTCAGATGGAGCTTCAGCATGATCAAGAATTACAGCATAGTTGTTTGGAACAAACTTAGCTCCATCAATGAGTAAATCTGTTGGACACCTGTCAGACATGCAGTAATAACTGATAGTTACTGGGCGCGAGAAAACAGTAATCATTACTTGCCCACTTGCCTGTTTTCAAGAAAAAACCGTTCCATTTACCCAGATATTCCATTAATCAAGGTGAAACAGTTTTAATTCAAAATTGAAACCATTCCCACTGATTTAATTATTTTTCACTGCATCATTAATTTTCTGAAAAGAAATCAAGTGAAAATGACCAAGATAAATCATATGAGTAAGTACTGATAAAGGAAAGTCAGAACTTAAATTAAAACAGAATTTATATAGTCATCAGAATATCAATCAGGATTTATCAATGTATTACAAAATAACTTAGAGACAAAATCTTGAAACAAAAACAAATTTCATTAATATATCAAGAGAATACATTCATGAAATGGAAATTACATCAGTACTTATACAAGATTTCCCTAAGCTACGAAACTTAACATCAACAGCTTTAGTCCTAGCTAAGAAGCCTGACAAAGCTGATGATGAAGAATAACAGGAAGAAGACGAGATTAAATCATTTCTTCTTCCTACTCTCGACAAACAGAATGGCGAGTCGGATGATTCGCTCTTGCTGGTGGAGAGCTTCCAGCCTTTCCTCCTCCAATCGCTCCAGATGGCGATGGTAGTCCATATAGAAGAACAGGAGGTGGGTCAGTACCTCCTGTGGGATCGAGTCCCATATCTCCTCAGGAATGGCCGTGACGTGCCATTCCTGCTGCCAGTCGGCACAGCTTAGCTCCATATTGAAGTTTTGGTAGTTCAAAAACATGTTGTATCTGACCATTGTGTTTTTGAAAGAAAAAGTATGAAGGTAAGTTTGTGAGAAAGAATTTGATGGGAAGGCTGATGTGAAGAGGCTGTTTATATAGGCAAGAGAATGCCAGGAGACATAAAGGTTTTTAATGCTGACAGGTAGAATTAATTCTACCTCGTCTCCCCAGACTTGAAAAAAGAATAACATTCATTGGAAAGAGAAAACATGGTTTAATGCGCACAAGAAGCAAGTAAAAGTTGACTGTTGAAGTACGAATACCATTAACCCTAACCATAGTGACTATTAATCTTCCACTTCAACATATTCTAGTTTGAACCGAGATTGTTAACAAATTTTATCCACAGATAAGTTAAGTAACGAATTAGACTGTAATATCAGAACTTAGACTTATATCAGAACTTAACAGTCATCAGAACATGATTTCTTAACTCGAAAAGGAATGCCTATTTTAGTAAATCCTCATACAAGTTCTGAGTTATATTCTTCAGAACTTAATCATCAGAACATGTAATCAGAACTTGTCCTCAGAATTAGTGCAAGGTGACACAATAACTGTTTATCTAAAACAACATAGACCACCACAGTAATTTTCATCATTAAGATGGAGTGATTAGTGTGTGCATTAAGCTAAATTTCAGACAAGGAGTACAATTTGATTCACTTCAGTATATCTTAAAAATAAGACATAACTAAAATTTTGCTAAAGAGCTGTCATTATCCTGAATCCTACTGATGAATGAGTTCATGCTTGAGTACACCTCAACTGTTTTGTGCTAATTTTATTCATCTTTTTAAATTCTATTTTACAGTGGCTCCTCAGTGTAAGTGAGTCACGACTGCTTATCAGAATTTATGCTGTTATCAGAGTATTTCTCCAGTAATCATAGAGTGTGAAAAGTCACCAAAAAAATATTTTTCTTTTCTAATGCATATTTACTTAATACCAGCAATGCACTTGGGTCTTCCCTTCCACATTTTTACTCTAGATCTCAAAGGAGTACCTGATTTTATTCTTTGATCCTTTTGATTTTTCTTTTTATAAGTGAGGTTTATCAGCACTTAGTACATTCAGCAGTTTTACTAGTATCAGAACTTAACAGATGAGTAGCATTATTCTAATTTGTGACTTAGTAATAAGATAAACAAAGTAAACTCAACTAAGCTCAATTATCAGAATTTGCTAGTGTCATAATATTTCCACAGAAATAATTACTTCTTACATGGGATCATTTGTTTATTGAAGACTAGTAATTCAGTATCTAGCACAGTTATCCTCATAGGATTGAATGGTTATTTAGACAGACATATCACTTATCAGAGTTTAGAAACATATATCAGACGGCAGTTAGTACTTAAAAATATTTGACAATTAATCACAGAATACACAAGAGATTAAATTCTGTAAATACTGATCATAAAGTCTGATAATACAGAACAAGACTAAGCAGATTTAGAGAAAGAACCTGAAATCATTCCAAGTTCATTTACCAATCTTGTAAAAGTGGCTTCACACAGTGGTTTTGTGAAGATATCTGCTAGTTGTTGATCTGTTGGAATAAAGTGCAATTCCACTGTACCTTCATCCACATGTTCCCTTATGAAGTGGTACCTGATGCTGATGTGCTTTGTCATAGAGTGTTGAACTGGATTACCTGTCATAGCAATAGCACTTTGATTATCACAGTAAATAGGGATTTTGAAGTATGTTAACCCATAATCCAGTAACTGATTCTTCATCCAAAGAATTTGTGCACAACAGCTTCCTGCAGCAATATACTCTGCTTCAGCAGTTGATGTGGAAATTGACTTTTGTTTCTTGCTGAACCAAGAAACCAATCTGCCTCCAAGGAATTGGCAGCTTCCACTTGTGCTTTTCCTGTCAATTTTGCAACCTGCAAAATCTGCATCTGAGTAACCTATTAGTTTAAAATCTGATTCTCTAGGATACCACAATCCCAGATCAGCTGTTCCTTTAAGATACTTAAAGATTCTTTTCACAGCTTTTAAGTGAGGTTCTCTTGGATCTGCTTGAAATCTTGCACAAAGACAGGTAGCATACATGATATCAGGTCTACTAGCAGTTAGATAGAGTAGAGAGCCAATCATACCTCTGTATTCAATAATATCTACTGATTTACCAGTATCCTTATCCAGTTTTGTTGCAGTGGCCATGGGAGTGGATGCACTTGAACAATCTTGCATTCCAAATTTCTTCAGCAAGTTTCTGGTGTACTTAGTTTGACAAATAGAAGTGCCTTCTTCATTCTGCTTGACTTGAAGGCCCAGAAAATAGCTAAGTTCCCCCATCATACTCATCTGATATCTTGACTGCATTAGTTTGGCAAACTTGTTGCAAAGTCTGTCATTTGTAGACCCAAAAATGATATCATCAACATAAATCTGGACCAGAAGTAAGTCATTTCCATGGTTGAGGTAGAACAGTGTTTTGTCTATTGTTCCTCTGTTGAATCCACTTTCCAAAAGACACTGAGCTAAAGTCTCATACCAAGCTCTAGGAGCTTGCTTAAGTCCATAAAGTGCTTTATCAAGCCAGTAGACATAATCTGGATGTTTGGAATCTACAAAGTCTGGAGGTTGTTCAACATATACCTCCTCCTCCAATTCTCCATTGAGAAAAGCACTTTTCACATCCATTTGAAAGACAGTAAACTTTTTGTGAGCAGCATAAGCCAAAAATATCCTTATGACTTCTAACCTAGCAACTGGTGCAAATGTTTCATCATAATCAATTCCCTCCTGTTGAGAATATCCTTTTGCAACCAACCTTGCCTTATTCCTTGTAATTTTGCCATCACTGTCAGTTTTGTTTCTGAATACCCACTTTGTACCAACAACAGATCTATTTTTTGGTCTTGGCACTAGGGTCCAGACTTTGTTTCTTTCAAATTCATTTAACTCTTCCTGCATTGCTTGCACCCAATCAGCATCTTGAAGAGCTTCTTCCACTTTCTTTGGCTCAGTCTGAGAGAGAAAAGAATTATAGAGACATTCATTTGAAGTACCTGTTCTAGTTCTGACACCTGCATCAGGATTTCCAATTATCAAATCAGGTGTATGTGATTTTGTCCACTTCCTTGCAGATGGAAGGTTTTCTCTAGAACTGGATGCTCCCCCATAATCCATGCTGTCTTCATTTTCATTTTCTGATGCTCCCCCTGAAACTATGCTCTCTGAGTTGGATTCTTCAGAATTTAGATTTTCAGCACTAACATAATTTGGCTTATCAGAACTTGACGAATCAGAACTTGAAGAGCCAGATGTATGTTCTGATGTTTCTTGAGATGTGGTAGGATCTTGAGTATGCTCCCCCTGCATAGGTGCATCTTCCTTTGACGTAGTCACCACAGTTTCAATAACATCAGAGTTTAATCCATCAGAGTTTACAGTATCAGGACTTAGACTGTCAGGATTTTCAGTATCAGAATTTGAGTCTTCATTTTCAAATCTCAGCTGATCATGGTCAATGAAATGTTCAAGACCAGTAATCTTCTTGTCATCAAAAGAGACATTGATAGATTCCATGACCACTTTTGTTCTCAAATTATAGACTCTGAAGGCTTTTGTGGAAAGTGGATATCCAATAAAGATTCCTTCATCAGCTTTTAGATCAAACTTGGATAGCTGTTCAGGATGAATCTTTAGAACAAAACACTTGCATCCAAATACATGAAAGTATTTCAGATTTGGCTTCTTTTTCTTTACCATCTCATATGGTGTTTTTCCATGCTTGTTAATGAGTGTTGCATTTTGAGTAAAACAAGCAGTCTGCACAGCTTCAGCCCAGAAATAGGTTGGAAGCTTTGCTTCTTCAAGCATTGTACGTGCAGCTTCAATGAGAGTTCTATTCTTCCTTTCAACAACTCCATTTTGCCGTGGAGTTCTAGGAGCAAAAAATTCCTGCTTTATTCCATGGTTTTTGCAGAACTCTTCCATTATCAAATTCTTGAACTCAGTGCCATTATAACTCCTTAAAATTTTTACAGAGTCTTTGACCAGTTTATCCAGATGTTTGACATGATCAATCAAGATAGATGCAGTTTCACTTTTTGTGTGCAAAAAATGCACCCATGTGTATCTGGTGAACTCATCCACTATGACCAATGCATAATTCTTCTATGCAATAGACATGACATTTACTGGACCAAATAGATCAACATGTAGTAGATGATAAGGCTCAAGAATTGATGATTCAGTCTTGCTCTTGAATGAAGATTTCCTTTGTTTGGCCTTCTGAGAGGAATCACAAAGGCCATCAGGAGCAAATACTGACTTTGGCAGTCCTCTCACAAGATTTTTCTTGACCAGTTCATTTATATTGTTGAAGTTTAAATGAGAGAGTTTCTTGTGCCAATTCCATCTTTCTTCAATTGATGCTCTACTCATCAGAAAGATTGCAGAACCATCAGTACTTGTTGAAAGCTTAGCTTCATAAATGTTACCACGCCTGTATCCTTTCAGAACAACTTTGCCTTTAGATTTACTCACAATTTCACAGTGTTCTTCAAAGAAATCAACATGATAATCTTTGTCACAGATTTGACTTATACTCAGCAGATTGTGTTTAAGTCCTGAGACCAGAGCTACTTCTTTAATTATGACATTTCCAAGATTGATATTCCCATATCCCAATATTTTTTCAATGTTGCCATCTCCATAAGAAACACTTGGGCCAGCTTTCTCCACAAAGTCTGATAGCAGGGCCTTATTTCCAGTCAGATTTCCTGAACATCCACTATCCAGAACTAGAATATTTTTCCTGTTGCCCTGCAATCACAAAGACCACTAATTATTAGTTTTAAGGACCCAGACTTGCTTGGATCCTTTGGCCTTATTAAGTTTGTTAACATTTGCAGCGGATTTAGCATCAGAGTTTATGTAAACATTTTTCTTATCAGAACTTACACTATCAGACTTTGAATCAGAATTTACACTAGAAGGAACAATGGAAACTTTCTTCAAAGAAGGTTTTATTTGATAATAATCATAGTACAAACTATGATATTCCTTACAAGTATAAATGGAATGCCATAAACTACCACAATGAAAACAAGGATTTTGTGGTTTGTATCTAACAGACTGACTCTTAACTCCTGGTTTTGAAGGTAAGGAGTTAATATTCTTATTCTTCCTGCAAAAAGAAGCCAGATGGTTAGAACTTCCACAGTTATGACATGTTTTCCTAGGAGCATCAGGAACAGGTTTATAATCATTGCTTTTATTCACACCTTCCTTTCCATTCCTATTTTTCCTAGGTGATTTTACCTTGTTTGCATTCTTAACATCTTTCATCTTATGCTTAAGCTGCTTCTTTGTCATTAAGCCTATGTTCACTTCAGCTGTCTTTTCCTGTTTTAGTTTGTCAGAAGTTAATTCCTCTTTAACTTCTGATTTCTCATTTTCAGACTTTACAGTTACAAACTTAACAGGTTTTAACTTTGGCTTTTGCTTAACAACAGGCTTAATTTCTTCAGTTCCTTTATCATTCTTATCTTCTCCATAACCTAAGCCCTCTTTCCAGTTTCCACTACTTAGCAAATTTTGAGTTATTTTGCCAGAGTTAGTCCATGTCCTGATAATCTCTCTTTCCTTTTCTAACTCAGTTTTTAGAGATTCATTCATTTTTAGCACTTTATCCCTAACATAAAAAGCATCATCTCTATCCTTCTGAGTTTGATGAAACATGACTAACTCTTTTTCTAAGAAATCATTTCTTTTCTTAAAAGCAAGATTTTCAGAAGTTAATCTTTCACATGTTAAAGTTTGATCTCTATAACTAACAAACATGGTTTTAAGATATCTTCTTAACTCATTAATATCATTAGTATGAAAAGCATAAGTAGTCTAAGGTACCTTTGTTTCAGTAGCTTCAGAACTGCTCTCAGCATTTTCTTTATCAGCATTTGCCATCAATGCATAGTTCTCCTCACTTTCAGAGTCTGAGGAGTCTGTCCAGCTTTTCTGCTTTGTGACAAGAGCCTTGCCTTTGTCACCCTTTGCCTTCTTGCAATCAGGAGATATGTGGCCTTTCTCACCACAATTATAGCATTTAACATTGGTATAATCTCCTCTGCCTTCAGATCTTCTGAAATTCTTCTTATCAGAACTTATGCCTTTCCTGGAAAACTTCTTTCCCTTCCTGAACTTCCTGTATGCAATCTTTGTGATTCCTTTCACCATAAGAGCACACAGCTTCATCATCTCCTCATCAACATCAGTTTCAGGCAAGCTTTCAGAATCTGAGTCATCATCACTTTAAGTACTTGATAACTCAGTTTCAGACTTTATGACAAGAGCTTTACCCTTGTCTTTCCTTGAGGAAGCTGCTTTGGGGGATTCTTCTTCAGCCTTAAGAGCAACTGTCCTTGACTTTCCTCCTTTCCTCTTGCTTCTTTGTTCCATCTCAAGCTCATGAGTCTTGAGCATTCCATAGAGTTCATCAAGAGTTGTTTCATCAAGATTGTAGTTGTCTCTTATTGTCATTGCCTTCAAATCCCAGCATTCAGGAAGAGCTAACAGGAATTTAAGGTTTGAATCTTCAAGATCATACTCTTTATCAACCAATGACAAATCATTCAAAAGTTTGACAAATCTATCATATAAATCATTCAATGACTCATTAGTCTTTGAGTCAAAATGTTCATACTCTTGAGTGAGTATTGTCTTCCTGTTCTTCTTAATTGTGTCAGTTCCCTGACACCTTGTTTCCAGAGCATCCCATATCTCCATAGCAGTCTTGCAGTTGATTACCCTGTTTGACATTACATTATCAATGGCACTATGCAGTAAGTGTCGTACCTTAGCATCCTTAGCAATTGATGCTATATCTTCAGCAGTATAATCACTCTTCTCCTTTGGTACTGTCTTTGCTGCTTCACCTGTAACTGCAACAGCGAGCTTGGTTGGTTTATGAGGGCCTTCCTTGATTCTATCAAGGTATTCTGGATCTGTTGCTTCCAGGAACATGGTCATCCTTACCGTCCATATGGGATATTCAGATGGTCTCAGTATGGGAACTCTGATGGTCTCATACCGACTCTGAATTTGTGTCTTTGGTGGTTCCTCAGTTTTGGTAGGCTTAGTTGGAGTTTCTGTGTCCGACATGATTGTGTTTGGATCTTTAACTGTATGTGTGTTAACAGATAAGCTCTGATGCCACTTGTTAGGTCACACACACTGTAGAGGGGGGTGAATACAGTGTATAATATAATCAAATCGAACTTTAATATATTAAAGTAACAGAAAACAAACTTTATTGAAACAATAAACTCTGTTACAGTATGGAACTGTTACCTCTCAGTGATGAACAAATATCACGAGAGCTGCTAGGGTTACAATGAATAATCTTCTCGAATATGATAACACTTATAGTGTAAACCCTATGTCTGTGTTTATATACTACACAGTTACAAGATAATCGCTAATTGATATGGAATATAATTCTGCTTCCTAAAATATATCAATCAGATATCTTTTCTTCCAAGTATTCCATTCTTCACGGAACTCCTTCTTCATGCATATCTCTTTTTATGTTTATCTCGATCTTCTTTCCTTTAATCAGCTACTGTCCTTTTCAGATCATCCTTCAGCACTTAAGTTCTGATATCTAACTTCTGACGATTATCTCCTGATAATATAAGTACTGATATCCTTAAGACCTGACTTCCAGTATAAGTACTGATCAACAGTTAAGTACAAATTTGTCCTGTTAAGTAAGATCTGAAATCTAAACATAAATCATATTAGCCATGACATTATCAAATATATCTAACACTTTCTATACCATTGATTGTTGTATACCCAAACACGAACCTCAAATATACAATACTACTCCACAAATACATACACATTAAATATTAAACACGGAACCAGATTGCTTATACCTTCAAACCATTGTATTTTATGCTTCGAAAGCCCAAATCTTTGAAACCCTGAAACGTTGATTCCTTTGTTATCTAATTATTTCATTACCCAGCATCCAAGCTTTGAAATTATCTTATTGATCCTTACAAGGATTGAAACCCTTTCATTGTTAAACACTTATTGTTGTTAATGATTCTGGTTATTGTTTATTATTTCTTATTCTGTTATTATGTTAGAATTAGATTGTTTTTATAAAATTATGGACCAGATTCGTGGTCAGACCATATCTAATGGTCAAGTTAGGCCAATGTGTGCCTTGGATCCAGTAGTTAGAGCAATGTCGTGTGCCTTGCTCGGGGTTAGTGCAAGACTGATCAGCAGCCTAACCTTGGTTTTTAAATTAAAAGTATAGTATCCAATTCTAAATCATAATCCATTGTTCACTTGATATCATAATCATGTTCACCTGATGATCAATATTCTCAGTTTTGTCATTGTGACTTGCTGAGCTAGTTAGCTCATTTGTGCGATATTGTTTCTGTTCTTTTCCAGTTAAGAAGGAACCAGTTGGTACCGCGGATCCCCAGTCCAGCGCGAGAGCTAGGGGTTCAGGTTGTTCGAGCTAAGCTAGTAGGCTTCTTTTGGGATAATTTAAGTTTGTAAAAGTTGTAATAAAGTTTAATACTCAGTTTGAGTTTGAATGATTGGATTTGAACGGTTTGTAATATATTAGTGTGTTTGGCTTGTGTGCATACTTTAACCTGTTGCGGTCCGTGGTAGTTGGTAAGTAGGGTCACTGCATATATTATTATTATCTTTATTATTGTTATAAGCAGGTTATAAATAAGGTGTGTGTGTGGACCCCAAACTTCTGACCCGGGTTTGTAGGGCACCACAGGTTTGGTATCAGAGCCACATGTTATAAGTCACTGACACAAGCCTAGGTTGACGGGAATGGGTAGAGGGTTAGGATTAGAAGTAAGTAATAGAATGATAGAACGTCGAGAGGTTGAGTGTTATGGTATAACCAGTAGTAGTATAATTCGCGTCGTGGTTCGAGATTCTTATATTGCGATATAATTTCAGATAGCAGCGATGGCCGACTCTTTTATTCCCGTATCAGCTGATCACTCAGAGCCTTCAGTTGGAGTGCCGTCTTCGGATCCACGTCCTGTTGTTCCACCAGTGTTGGCTATACTACCTCCACCTGTGTTGCAGCCCGTACCATTGCAGGCTATTCCACCTCCGGGCATGAGGCCACCTATCAGAGGACCCCCACCAGCTGATTCAGATTCTACTGGGCATTCAGTTGCGAGTGCCCCATTTCAGTCTACATTGCCCCAGTTCCTTACTACCAGTATGAGGCTCTTCTATTGGGGCGTGATTCCTTGTTGGCCCAGATCAGAGAGCTACAGCATATCATTAGGACTACTGATGTTGATCGTGGTATGAGGGAACTTCGAGAGGAGATTCATGTGACACGAAGGGTTCTTGAGGCTAGGCTATATGGAGCTACATTACCTGGCAGAGGCCTTGATGCACTGATGGGCTGGGCTACTGAGGTGATGGAGGACTTTGAGAGGCTGGCAGGACTAGAGTTTCCCTGGAGCTGAGTCAGAGATTCAGAGATGGAGATTCTGAGCAGTGTTGTTATGGTTATGTAGTATGTACAGTAGTGTGTAGTGTGTATTAGTAGACTTTTGAGTTGTATTTACAGACTAGCTATGCTGACTAGTGAGTAGGTTGTTGTACCCTTTTTGTTTTTACTTTCGAAGCGTCTTTACGCTTGTACTGCCTAAAACTTTTGATCTATATATATCAGCACCTTTTTCCTTCCCATTACTGTCATTTACTTTATTGCACCAATTATACCCTGTGATACCATGTACCCTGTTTTCCATAACTGTTTATATATTCTGTAAAGAAGCATGCAATTTACTTAGTTACAACTGTTTTCAAAAAGAGATATTTCTGTTTTGCAAAACTATTCTTTTATGTAAAAGATTGATTCAAAAGCTAAATAAGTTGATTGATTCTTTACAGAAAATACCTCCCAGAAGAAATACCCGCACCAACACCCAGAATGAAGAAACCAACAACAACAACAACCAAGATGATACAAACCCGAATGTGAACCCAGGACCCATGGACCCAGCAATAGCCCAGATTCTTCAAATCTTGGCCCAACAAACAGTTCACCTGGCACAACAACAACAAAGACAGACCAACCCCTAGGTAACTTTTAAAACTTTCCAGGCAGTAAACCCACCAGAATTTAAGGGTT
The DNA here is from genome assembly GCF_009905375.1 of Apium graveolens. Taxonomy (NCBI): domain Eukaryota; kingdom Viridiplantae; phylum Streptophyta; class Magnoliopsida; order Apiales; family Apiaceae; genus Apium; species Apium graveolens. Next base: position 59,113,412 of record NC_133652.1, read on the forward strand.
CCTTAGAGCCAATTGAAGCAAATGTTTGGTTAAAGGAAATAGAGAAGGCATTTGCCTAAGTGAAAGTAAAGGAAGAACAGAAGGTTGAGTTTACAAGTTACTATCTGAAGAATGAGGCCACCTATTGGTGGGAGATGGTGAAGACATTGGAAGGTACAGATATTATTAATTGGGAAAGGTTTAAGGAATTGTTTTTAGAAAAGTATTTTCCTCAGTTTGTTCAAGATCAAATGGAGCTGAAGTTTTTAGAATTAAAGCAAGGGAACATGTCGGTAACAGATTATGAGGGTAAGTTTGAAGAATTGTCAAGGTATGTGTCGTCGTATGTTGATACTGACAGTAAGAAGGCTAAAAGATTCCAGTAAGGTTTGAAACCATGGATCAGAGGGAAGGTAGCCATTTTTGAATTGGATACCTACGCAGGAGTGGTACAAAAGGCTATGATCGCAGAGACAGAGAGTGAGATGTTCCAGAAGGAGAAAGAAAGCAAGAAAAGGAAAGCTGAGGGAAGTGAGAGTCAGTCACAACCAGGGAAGTTTCCAAATTTTAAAAAGGGCAAGTTTCAGCCAGGGAGAAATTTTAATTTCAGGAAACAGAATGCAGGAGACGGAGGCCAGAGCAACCGTCCAGTTAATGCGAATCAGCGGAATCAATTGAGATTAACTTTTCCAGATTGTCAAGTATGTGGAAAGAAGCATGGAGGAGTTTGTAAGAAGTTCAATGTGGTATGTGTTAGGTCCCAATTTGTTTGTAGAAGGGGGGGTTGAATGCAAACAATACCGTTTTGTCGAATAAAATGCGGAATAAAATTGTGAAACAAAATTCAAGTTAAATAAAACTTTTATTAAACTTGAAAGGTGTTACAACTACGGTATCGATTACAAGGGATTAATCTCAAATCAATTATTACAAATTTAGAATAAATTCGACATGAACTTTTTCTATTTTTGTAATTAAAAGATCAAATGCTAAAAGCGATTTGAGATTAAGTTCTAGGGATTTTAATCCGCTAGATTGATATACAAGAACAAGATAAGTAATTCTAGTGGTTTGGATTTAACATTAACAAACTAGAATATTTGATCTTGAATAAGCAGATGAATGATGAAATATTTTCTTTTGTTTTCTGCTGTGTTTTCTTGTTCTGTATGTGCTGCTCTGTTTTTGCTGAGTTGTCTTTTGATATTGTCTTCTGCTTTCTTTTAATCAATCACAGCCTGAGTTGTTGAACTGGTGTGACAATCTATTTGAGCTTGAAAGACTTTCGGTGAGACAATCTATTAGAGCTAGGAAGACAATTAAAATGAACTAGCAAGACTTTCGGTATGACTATTGATTGTCATACCGATTGTCATAGTAGTACAATTGAAATTGTTTTTCTGAATACATAATTGATTTTAATCTAATTGAAAATTCTATCAATACAATCAACTGAATTAGCAAGACATTCGGTATGACTATCAATTGTCATACCGATTGTCATACTAGTACAATCAGTTGTCTTTTTAGAATTATCACAGATTTTAATCAATTAACATTCTGAAAATCCTCATTATTAATTCTAAATTAATTAATCAATTTAATTCAATTAATCAATAAATTAATCCTTGCAGATTTAATTTATTCTCTTAATTAAATTATATGACTTAATTAATTAATAGTGAATTAATACTATCCCTGAGCAGCATCCATTCTTCTGACAATCTTCTGAAAGTCTCTGAGACTTATGAATCAATTCCGTCACTTCAATGCTGACACTCGATGTACTGTCTGGTTCATGAGTGACTAACTTTCGTGACGTTTCTTCATGTCTTGACTTTGTTGTTCTGATTGAATCCTTGTAATAAATGATACCTTGACGAGATCTCTGTCACTTGATTAAATCCACGATCTTGATTTATATCACTGAGGCATGATCAAATTCTTGAACTTCTTCCAGTGAATCTTCAAGTCTGCAGATGAACAATGTTTCTTTATTCTTTGACAGATGTTACTTTGTGAGATCTCTCTGATGCTTGATCCACTATTTACTTATTACATTCTTATTTGAGTTGAGTTAAATACTCGAATAAACGAGTAGGCTATGACATATGCCTTTCAATCTCCCCTTATTTGCTTGTTAGACAATAACAACAAATACCTAGAGGATAACTCAACTAACAAATAAGAAAAAGATATAAACAGTAATGTAAAGTAAATAGCAGAAAAGTTCTGGATTATATTTAACATTTTCCAGATTCCAAATGAAATTTACAAGTGAATACAAGATAGATGTTCCTCTAGCCTGAACATATAACTACATTAGACTATCTTGATTCATAACGCTCTAATCATATTACATTGAGTTTTGAGCTAATTGACTTTAGTTGTCTTCTCTTCTGACTTCACCTTCTTCTAAATCTTGAAGCAATTCCTTGTCAAAAATATGATCTTTTTCTGAAGTGAAGCTTGCAGGTCTGACTGGTTGAACTCCAACTGTCTTCAACTTATTCTTGAGTTGATTGTACCTTTTAACATTCTTCTCACAATAAGCTTGAATCAAGTCAGCAGCTTGAGTCTTCAACATGGATGAATATCCAGCAGTTCTCAAATGATGTTCCATCCAGACCAGATGCTTAGCTGAGTAGTCTTTAAGAGATTGTACATCTAGCTGACAGATTTGAAGACAATCAGACTTAAAGAATCTCACCTGATGAGGATTGTTGACCACTTGAGGACTAGCCCTGCTGGCAAACTCTTTAAGCCTTTCCCGAAGAACTTCATTCAACTCTGAGCTTCTTTTCACTTTGTTTAAAAGAACCCAAATCTCTGACAACGAACGATTCTCAAATAGATGAAGTGACACTTTGAATGATCCTTCACTCTGACAATATACAAAAATGCTCATCTCATTTAGGGATCTATCAAAAGCAGCTGTGATCCTTGAGACTTCAGTCTTGATAGCATTCATGTACATGTCATTGTTAGGATTTGAGATTTCCAGCTTGTCAAGAAGATGTAAGAACTGCCTATCATTGTTAGTGCATAGCTGAGGCATATCGAGTACTCTCCTAGCTTCATCCCACTTTCCACCAATCTTCAGTCTGACATCTCTTCTCCTTTCTTGAGCTTTAATGTCATGAAGACGTTGCTTTTGAAGAGTTTCTGTTCTTTGTATGTCTTTTCTCCTATCAATGATCTGTGAGACCTTCTTGAGTTCAGCTTCTTTTCTTTGCATCTCTGACTGCTCTTTCTGAAATTCTTTCTCAAACCTAGGATCCACTGTATCTTCTTCTTCCCAATCTTCAAAATCACTTTCTTCTTCAGCTTCAAATAACCCATCTTTATCTTCCTGAACTGGTTCAGTGGGAATGTCAAAAATATCGAAGTCATCCTGTTCTCCACTGTAGTAGGCATCATCAGCCTTTCCTTTATCTCCAGCAGAAGTATCTTTTTCTTTCCCTTTGGAACTACTCCCTTTCTTCTCCCCCTTAGTTGAGGGATCCTCTACTGACTTTCCTTTGAAACCTCCACCACTTCCAGAGCCTGATCCTCCACCAGACGGTCCTTCAAAATAAGCTCTTTGTTCTTCATTAGGGCAATGAGAATTCTTGATCATGTAATATAAGTGCTTCATGCCTTCATTTAGATGTTCCATGCCCGTCTCTATCTTTAGAAATCTTGAGTTGTCCAGTGAATGATTCATCTCAACGAGGTCTTCAAGAGAAGTCATTCTTGTATGTAGGGAGCAGAAGTTGGATATGTCATCAGCTGATAAATTTGGAGTGTCCTGAATAGAATTGAGCTTTGGTATTACAGTAGTCTTTAAATCTGAGATGTCATTCCTTATGATTGCAAGCTGATTGTCGACAGAGGTGGAAGAAGAAGACCGTTCAACCACTTGTGCTTTGAATGCTTGAGCTTCAGCTTGACTTTTAGCAAGTTCTTCTTTCAGGGCAGCAATCTGAGCTAACAGGTTGACAGTATCAGTGTCTGTGTGTGCTCTCACCTGAAGTTCACTCGTATTTGGTTCACTCATCTCACGTGCATGTGTTTCTCTCAATATGATTGCTCGTGAGGAGTCTTCCAATTGCTGTTCTTTTGTACCTGCATTAAAAATCACCCTAGCCTCTTCAAGAGAGGTCAGTGGTGGTGCAATGGGAATTCGCGAGTCCCGATCCTCAGTCAATGCTATCAAATCTTTTGGAATAGATGTCTGAATTGCTTCAGGGATAGATTGACCGAGTTGCCCTCCACTTTCTCCAGATAAATCTGCGAGTGGAGAATCCCATAAGGGAGCCAGAGTTGTTGGATCTGGGAGGGGAGAAAATGACTCTATTAAAGATGGCGGAGAGTCAGATTTTCCCTCTGAAGCATGTGACTGCTCTTCTGCCGTAACTATGGCAGGCACTGTAACCGACTCTACGTGCACTCCTCGCTGGGTGTCCTGAGTATTATCTGGGGAAGTGTATGGTTCCATTGTGAGTAATGGAATTGTGCTTGACTCAGTACAAGATGCCATGGCCCGATGGCGAATTTCAATAGATGCATCCTGTTGAGAGAATGCCTCTAGTAACTGTTCATTGGCCATTTCAAAGTCCATGTCCTGTTGGGAGGACAAGGATGGGCTTTCAGATGCCTCAGAATAGGTTTTTCTTTTCTTAGGAGGAGGCAGAGCTGAGGGTTCACTCATATTTGACATTGTACTACTTCCTAGTAATCTTCTGGGTAACATTTTATACAGTGGGGGAGAGGGTGAGATAGAATGAGACTCTGTGTTTGGCTCTATGACCTGGGATTGAAGCTGTGGTTCTACAACTTCATGGTCTGCCCTATCAACCACTGAGGGTCTGTTAACAGAAGTAGGAAGAGAGTGAGAGTGAGAGTGAGGAGTTACTACCTGTAATGGAAGAGCCTGGGTGGCTTGAACCACTGGAGGTTGAGGTTGCTGTTCATGGCCGGGAAGATTAAAAATAGGCAAGGGAATATAATTGGCCATGAAAGCAGATACAAGTACTGGTACTTGCATAAATTTGAAGGTTGTGTCTTGGCGAGTGTAAATCTTTTTGCTAACTGGTGGGGGTTCGGTTACAGCAGAGTTAGCAAAAAGTGCTTTGTGTTCAGGGGTGAGTAGATGATCTGCTATAAGCATAAGAAAACGAGCATAGTAACATGATACCCTACGATTTGTAGAATGATCACGTAAAGCAGAAGTTAGATGTCTCAAGAGAATGGGAAAAAGTAGTTTGCCAAAATTGATTCTTTGATTGAAAACAACCGCAAGACCAATATACTGCAGGGTGGAAGTAATGTTATGAAAATTAGATTTTGTGCAGTTGGCAAACACTTTGGAAAGTGTATCGAAGAATATATCCCATTCAGACACCAAATTTGATTTAGAAAGTTTGGTTAAATTGATCACCCCCTGATAGTGAATAGCATTGAAAAAATTTGTGATATCAATTTCAGAGGGTAAATTACAGAAATTGTCTAGTGGAAAATTTAACGCACGATTGACGACTGTTTCATCAACTACATACTGTGTGTTTACGATGGTGAATGAAAAAGATTTTGAATCATCGGCCACAGTAGAAGTTGTGCAAATCAGTCTAAGTAGATCGACGTTTAAAATCACATTTGATTTAATAGCAGAGCTAACAATCGAATGATCATTTAAAAATCTAATCCAAGGCTTAAATTTTTCAACATCACATTTTTCCGGAATGAAATAACCAACTTGATTATGCGCGACAATTTGGAAATTGAGAGCCATTTTTTATAAAATAATAATAAGACACAAACTTTTCAGAATTTTAAGAATAATATTAAGAAAATTCGAATTAATTAAATTAATTTAATAATTCGAATTAAATTAATTATAATCGAAAAATTTAGACAGAAATGTATCTCATTAAAATTCTTAAGTCACTAACACAGTTTTGACACACCAAAAGACACAAATAAGAAATTAAAATTAAAATGGAATTTGAAGGGGCAAACTGATTTTAATTTGATTTTTGCATTTTTTTTATAATAACTTTTATTTTTCAGAAAATTCAACAACACTTCTTTATGTATATACTTATATGTATATATCACTAAAGTGATGATTAAGTTTGCTGAGTAAAAACTCGAGCAAGGAAATAACAGGTTTTTGGTTTGGTTCTTGTTCGAGGAGAGAGAAGAGAGAAAAAGAGAGTGAAAAACTGTTCAAAATTCTTGAAAATGAACTGTTATGTTGAAAATGATTTAACATAACACAGCAAAAGCCTTATATAACAGCTGGTATGACAATCCGGGATTGTCATACCGATTGTCATACCAGGCAAAAGAAGGAAAAGAAACAAATAAAAATAAACAACTGGTATGACAATCTGATAGTCATACCGATTGTCATACCAGTACAAAATAAAACAATATAATTCTGATATTAATTTTATTACTGGCATGACAATCAATAGTCCTACCGATTGTCTTGCCAGTTATAAAATTAATCTGATATTAAAATAAGCAATCAATATTACTAAAATGACTTTCAGCAAGACAATTTCAATTGTCTTGCCGATTGTCTTTCTAGAATAAGATAAAATAAGCATTAACAGATTTATATTTACATGTTTACTGAAATGATTTTCAGCAAGACAATTTTAATTGTCTTGCCGATTGTCTTTGCAGTAGAAAAACAAAATGAATATGTACAGACAATTATTAATGTACTGAAACTTTATTACAAAATAGTAAAACTGAAATAAATACTTAAAATTTTTACAGAAAATAAAGACAATATTTCAGAATTAATTATTTTTATTCCAAAAATAGATTTCTGTTGAATTTTAGCAAATAAAATTCATAGAAAAATATTTTTAGAGGAAATAAAATATTCTGAGATATTTTAAATTAACAAGTAGAGTAAATAACATAGATAAGATAATATATATTACATAGAAATAAGCAAGAAATATGATAAAATGATAAAATAAATTTGCAAATGAATTTTTCATTTATGAAAAATTCATTTGTAAATTCATTCAAGAACAGATTCCAGATATTAATTAAATTAATCACAAAAACTATTTAACATGCCCAATTTACCAACTAATCTGGTAAATGTGGATTCGTCAAGTGGTTTAGTGAAAATATCTGCTATTTGTTCTTCTGTTGGAACAAAAAATAGTTCAACAGTACCATTCATGACGTGCTCTCTAATAAAATGATACCTGATGTCAATGTGCTTTGTCCTCGAGTGCTGCACAGGGTTGTTGGTGATGGCTATTGCACTTGTGTTGTCACATAAAATAGGAATCTTGTTCAATACAGAGCCATAGTCTCGTAGTTGGTTCCTAATCCACAAGATCTGAGCACAGCAGCTTCCAGCAGCAATATATTCAGCCTCGGCCGTTGAGTTGGAAACTGTTTGCTGTTTCTTGCTGTACCATGAGACTAGCCTGCTTCCTAAAAATTGACAACTTTCTGAGGTGCTTTTCCTATCAACAACACTTCCTGCATAATCTGAATCTGTATATCCGACAAGGTTAAAACCAGATTCTTTAGGGTACCAAATACCTAGATTTGGTGTTCCCTTAAGATATCTTAAGATTCGTTTAACAGCAACGAGATGAATATCTCTAGGATCCGCTTGGAACCTTGCACATAGGCATGTAGCATACATAATATCTGGTCTACTTGCAGTAAGATAGAGTAACGAGCCAATCATACCTCTGTAGCTTGTGACATCTACCTTAATGGAGTTTTCACATGGTCCAAGCTTGACAGCTGTAGTTGATGGAGTCCTTGCTGATGCAGAATCCTCTAGATTGTATTTTTTGAGGAGTTCCTTGAGATACTTGGATTGACAAATAAATGTTCCATCTAACCTTTGATTTACTTGTAATCCAAGAAAGAACTTCAGCTCTCCCATCATGCTCATTTCAAACTTGCTGTGCATTAACTTAGCAAATCTCTTACAGAGATTATCATTAGTAGACCCAAATATTATATCATCCACATAGACTTGGACTAATATAGTATCATTCTTATGTTTTTTAGAAAAGAGAGTTTTGTCTATGACACCTCTAATAAAGCTATTTTCAATAAGAAATTCAGAGAGAGTGTCATACCATTTTCTTGGTGACTGTTTTAGCCCATAGATAGCCTTGAAAAGAAAGAAGACAAAATCCATATGATCTGGATCTTCAAAACCAGGAGGTTGCTCTACATATACCTCTTCATCCAGCTTTCCATTCAGAAAGGCGCTCTTGACATCCATTTGATAAACTTTAAAGTTTGAAAATGCTGCGAATGCCAGAAATATCCTGATGGCCTCAAGTCTAGCCACTGGAGCATAGGTTTCATCATAATCAATACCTTCAGCTTGAGAATACCCTTTAGCTACCAGTCTTGCCTTGTTTCTTGTAACCACACCATCTTCATCTAGTTTATTCCTGAATACCCACCTTGTACCAACAGCTTTCTTGTGTACAGGCCTAGGTACCAGTTTCCAGACTTGTTGATTTCAAACTGATTGAGTTCATCTTGCATAGCAATCACCCAATCTGGATCAGTCAGTGCTTCTTCAATTTTCTTAGGTTCCATCTCAGAAAGAAATCCTGAGAACAGACACTCATTTTGAGTAGCACGTCTAGTTCTGACTCCAACATCTGGATCACCAATAATCAACTCAAAAGGGTGAGCTTTATTCCAGACAGTCTATCTTGGAAGATTTGATCTTGATGATTCGCCTTGAAATTCATTGTGATGTTGTGTCCTACTAGATGATCCTTCAGCATCTCCCCCTGAGTTGTTGCCATGTTGACTTGAAGATTCTCCGTCAGTAGCAGTGGTATCTCCATTGTTTCCAGAGTTTCCATCACTATTACCTTGAGTATTATCAGGATTAACAGGTTCTTCAACAGCAACAACCTCAGGTTCTTGACCATGTTCTGACTCTGAATCTGACGTATCATCAAACTTCAGTTTCTCAGAAGGATCTTCAGTTTGGATACTAGGGAGTTTAGTGTCATCAAATGTAACATTGACACTTTCATTTACTTTGTGTTGATCAATGATATACACTCTATATGATCTTCTTCCATATCCAACAAAAATACCCTCATATGCCTTTGCCTCGAACTTACCACGACGATCATCTCCATCCTTGAGCACGAAGCATCTGGCACCAAATACATGAAAGTATTTGATAGAAGGTTTCTGTTCATTCAAAATCTCATAAGGAGTTTTCATGAAGTCTTTGTTGATTAGAGTTCGATTCTGAGTATAACATGCAGTATTGACAGCTTCAGCCCAAAAGTACATTGGAAGACCTGATTCATTTAACATCGTTCTTGCAGCTTCAATCAATGTACGATTCTTCCTTTCTACCACTCCATTTTGCTGAGGGGTTCTAGGAGCTGAAAATTGTCTGGTAATCCCTTTGTCTGTACAGAATCCATTTAGAAGTGCATTCTTGAATTCTGTTCCATTATCTGACCTTATTGCTCTAACAGGGACATTAGAATCTAACTCAATCATCTTGATATGATCAATCACAACTTGTGGTATTTCATCCTTAGAGTGAAGAAATAAAACCCACGTATACTTGGAATAGTCATCAACTATCACAAGACAGTAACACTTCTTTGACATAGAAAGGATATTAACTGGACCAAATAAATCCATGTGCAATAATTGCAGAACACCAGTTATGGAAGATGTGTCAGTGCCTTTGTGACTTGCTTTCTTTGACTTTCCTTTCTGGCAAGCCTCACATAGTCCTTCTGGAGAGAATTCCAGCTGAGGCAGACCTCTTACCAATTCTCTTTTGACAAGAGAATTCATTGTCTTGAAATTGAGATGGGAAAGTCTCTTGTGCCATAGCCAACTCTCATTTGACGATGCTTTTGCATAGAAACAATTGACTTCAAGATTGCTTCCAGAGTTCATGTCAGCTACGAACAGATTTCCTTTCCGTATTCCCATTAAGGAGGGTTTTTCACTTTTCTTGCGCAGAATCTGACACTTCAGCTTGTCGAATAAAACATTGTAGCCGTTGTCACAGAACTGACTAATGCTAAGCAGATTGTGTTCAAGTCCTTGCACAAGATATACATTTTCAATGATAACATTTCCAGCTTGCAAACAGCCATATCCCTCCGTTAAACCTTTGCTGTTATCTCCAAAGGTAACCACTGGGCCAGCTTTCTCAACCACATTTGATAGCAGGGCTCTATCTCCGGTCATATGTCTTGACGATCCACTGTCAAGAATCCACACTACCGGTTGTACCTGTTTAATGCCCTGCAATACAAATGGATTAGAACTTCTTCGGAACCCAAGCTTGGCTGGGTCCGGCATACTTGTAAAATTGGCCTTTATCAGGCAAAACAACATTCTTAATTTCACTATTCTCAACATTCTCAATGACTGAACATTTGACCTTTAAAACAGCCTTATCAGATTTATGTTTAGGCTTAGGCACAAATGTCTCCTTTCTAGCTTTAGGAGGACTAGCAGTCTTAGACCTATCATGCTTTCTATTATTCACATGCTGACGAGGAGTAGTCTTATCATTAGAAGCATGCTTACCATTAAAATAAGCAAACAACAGATTAAAAGCACAAAACATACAATCAGGAACACCACATGCTTTATGAGAAGGATTAACAATAGGCAACTTATGCATGGTAGACATGGCATTTGTGTTATCCAACTCATGTGTGTCTGAGTTAGTCTCAGTTGCCTTCACAACCTTGACTGGAACTTTTGACACACTTGACTTGGAGACAGCTTTCCCATTAGCATTATCTTCAGCACGGATTTCTTCTTGAATAATAAAAGAGGTCTCATCAAATGGTTCAGCAATAGATTCCTTATAGAGGGGTTCATCAACACCCTTAAGCACATGTGGTACTTCCCTGCCTTTAGCACATACATGAGGAGGGGAGTTTATGCCTAATTTTCCAATAGCAGCATTGTAATCATAACCTATTCCATGTGTTTGATTAACAGCTTGCTTATTGTAAAACTCTTTGGACTTCGAACAAGAATTAAAGTAAGCTTTAACCTTAGCCTCAAGACCGGTGATCTTGTCTTTGAGAATAGTTTCGAGTTGTCTATAACAGTCAACTCTATTCTCTAGGAAAGATACTTGGTCTTTAAGTTTATCTTGATTAATGTGCACAAGTCTTAATTCATTGACCTCTTTCTCAAGGTCTTTGATTTGTTGATTTAACAATTCATTATCACGACGAGCACAATCTAAGTTACCTCTTAGATGATAAACCATTTCAGCATCAGAAAGTTTTACCTCTTTTCTTGATGATGAGGTGCTTGCATCACTAGCCATGAGAGCAAGATTCCCAACTTCTTCGTCTTCACTGTCAGTATCATCCCAACTTCTTCCCTTTGCCAGGTACGCCCTTTCAGATTTACTCTTCTGATTAGAATCATAAGAGTTCTTCCTTGCTTGTTTTGGCTTCCTGCATTCTGTGGCAAAGTGTCCCAACTCATTACAGTTGAAGCATCGAATGGTGCTTCGATCAACCATCCCTGTTTTATACCCACCACTGCTGGTGTTAGAGGATGAAGATCCACCTTTCTGGAATCTGTTGTAGTTGGACTTGTACTTGAACTTTGGATTCCTTTTGAATCTGACATTTGAGAATCTCTTGACAATCAGGGCCATTGACTCATCCTCCAATTGCTCCAGTTCTTCCAAGGAATAATAATCATCTCCTGATTGATTTGTAGTAGGTGAATCAAATTCTGCTACTATCACATTATCTTCAACCTTGGAAGACTGTACCATTCTATCTGACTGTTGAGATTGTTGTTGATATAGTGGTTGTTGTTGTTGTTGTTCATCAGCTACCAGAGCAGTAGACGTGCTGACCACTCTTCCTTTCCCGTAAACTTCCTTCTGCTGAATCTGCTCCAACTCATAAGTCTTTAACACACCATATAGCCTTTCCAAAGAAATCTCACTCAGATCTCTTGCTTCTCTTATGGCAGTGATTCTATGTTCGAGATGAGTTGGCAGTGTTAAAAGGAACTTTTTATTGACCTCCCTGATGGAATAGTATTTACCATTAATGTTAAGGTTGTTGATCAATGCATTGTACCTCTCAAACACTTCAGTGATTCCTTCTCCTGGATTAGATTTAAAGTATTCATACTCAGAGGTTAGGATTTCTAGTTTGTTCTCCCTAACTTCCTCTGTGCCTTCATTAATAATCTCAATAGTTTCCCAGATATGTTTAGAATCTTTACAATTCATCACATGTCTGTTCATTAGGGGATTAAGGGAATCTACTAAGATTAATTGAAGGCTAGCATCCAGGGAAGCTTCTTCTATTTCAGCAGGAGAGAAGTCCTCAGGATCCTTCACATAAGTTCTCGCTTTGGTGATCACCACATCATTCTCTATTACCTATGGTTCAATAACCATAGGAATTTTTGGACCCTTCTTCAACACTTGCAAATATTTGGGATTAGCAACCTGTAAAAACAGTAGCATCTTCTTCTTCCACATCACATAATTTTCTTTATCGAAAAGTGGAATTTTAACGGTTCCAACTTTTTGTGTAGTCATTATGAATTTTTGAGTGAATAAAAATTCAAGAAGTGAAAGAAACACAAAAGTCTAGGATCTTGATTTGTACGTTAATCAGAAGGCTCTGATACCAATTGTTAGGTCCCAATTTGTTTGTAGAAGGGGGGGTTGAATGCAAACAATACCGTTTCGTCGAATAAAATGCGGAATAAAATTGTGAAACAAAATTCAAGTTAAATAAAACTTTTATTAAACTTGAAAGGTGTTACAACTACGGTATCGATTACAAGGGATTAATCTCAAATCAATTATTACAAATTTAGAATAAATTCGACATGAACTTTTTCTATTTTTGTAATTAAAAGATCAAATGCTAAAAGCGATTTGAGATTAAGTTCTAGGGATTTTAATCCGCTAGATTGATATACAAGAACAAGATAAGTAATTCTAGTGGTTTGGATTTAACATTAACAAACTAGAATATTTGATCTTGAATAAGCAGATGAATGATGAAATATTTTCTTTTGTTTTCTGCTGTGTTTTCTTGTTCTGTATGTGCTGCTCTATTTTTGCTGAGTTGTCTTTTGATATTGTCTTCTGCTTTCTTTTAATCAATCACAGCCTGAGTTGTTGAACTGGTGTGACAATCTATTTGAGCTTGAAAGACTTTCGGTGAGACAATCTATTAGAGCTAGGAAGACAATTAAAATGAACTAGCAAGACTTTCGGTATGACTATTGATTGTCATACCGATTGTCATAGTAGTACAATTGAAATTGTTTTTCTGAATACATAATTGATTTTAATCTAATTGAAAATTCTATCAATACAATCAACTGAATTAGCAAGACATTCGGTATGACTATCAATTGTCATACCGATTGTCATACTAGTACAATCAGTTGTCTTTTTAGAATTATCACAGATTTTAATCAATTAACATTCTGAAAATCCTCATTATTAATTCTAAATTAATTAATCAATTTAATTCAATTAATCAATAAATTAATCCTTGCAGATTTAATTTATTCTCTTAATTAAATTATATGACTTAATTAATTAATAGTGAATTAATACTATCCTTGAGCAGCATCCATTCTTCTGACAATCTTCTGAAAGTCTCTGAGACTTATGAATCAATTCCGTCACTTCAATGCTGACACTCGATGTACTGTCTGGTTCATGAGTGACTAACTTTCGTGACGTTTCTTCATGTCTTGACTTTGTTGTTCTGATTGAATCCTTGTAATAAATGATACCTTGACGAGATCTCTGTCACTTGATTAAATCCACGATCTTGATTTATATCACTGAGGCATGATCAAATTCTTGAACTTCTTCCAGTGAATCTTCAAGTCTGCAGATGAACAATGTTTCTTTATTCTTTGACAGATGTTACTTTGTGAGATCTCTCTGATGCTTGATCCACTATTTACTTATTACATTCTTATTTGAGTTGAGTTAAATACTCGAATAAACGAGTAGGCTATGACATATGCCTTTCAATCTCCCCCTATTTGCTTGTTAGACAATAACAACAAATACCTAGAGGATAACTCAACTAACAAATAAGAAAAAGATATAAACAGTAATGTAAAGTAAATAGCAGAAAAGTTCTGGATTATATTTAACATTTTCCAGATTCCAAATGAAATTTACAAGTGAATACAAGATAGATGTTCCTCTAGCCTGAACATATAACTACATTAGACTATCTTGATTCATAACGCTATAATCATATTACATTGAGTTTTGAGCTAATTGACTTTAGTTGTCTTCTCTTCTGACTTCACCTTCTTCTAAATCTTGAAGCAATTCCTTGTCAAAAATACGATCTTTTTCTGAAGTGAAGCTTGCAGGTCTGACTGGTTGAACTCCAACTGTCTTCAACTTATTCTTGAGTTGATTGTACCTTTTAACATTCTTCTCACAATAAGCTTGAATCAAGTCAGCAGCTTGAGTCTTCAACATGGATGAATATCCAGCAGTTCTCAAATGATGTTCCATCCAGACCAGATGCTTAGCTGAGTAGTCTTTAAGAGATTGTACATCTAGCTGACAGATTTGAAGACAATCAGACTTAAAGAATCTCACCTGATGAGGATTGTTGACCACTTGAGGACTAGCCCTGCTGGCAAACTCTTTAAGCCTTTCAACGAGTAGGCTATGACATATGCCTTTCAGTATGTTTCAAATACAATCAGAAAAGGCACTATTCGAGGGAGTGCCGAAATCAGCCAGCAAGAGAGCCAGCAAATAAGGATCAGTCTATCCGGAATCCAGCAGTGAAGGTTCCAGCCATTGGATTTACATGCTTTAAATGTGGGAAGCCAGGACATATGGCCAGGGATTGCAAGATACCAGCCCCAGTCAGTAATGCATTGAGGATTATGGGATCTACCCCAACAGTGAATGAGATTCCAAGGGTTAGAATTTTTGACATGTCGGTGAAGGATGCGATCCAGGATACGGATGTCGTGGCAGGTACGCTTAATTTGAATTCTTTATGTGCCAAAGTGTTAATAGATTCGGGAGCAACTCGATCGTTTATTTCACAAGATTTTGTGAGTAAGTTAAATTGTCCAGTTGAATGTTTAAATGAAATAATGACTGTGGAATTAGCAAACCAAGAACGTGTAACTGTGAATCAAGTTTGTGGGAATTGTGAGGTTGAGATTTCTGGTAGTAAGTTTTGTGTAGATTTGATACCATTTAAGTTAGGAGAATTTGACGTTATATTAGGGATGGATTGGTTATCTAAGCACGATGCCCATATAGATTGTCGAAATAAGAAGGTAATGGTGAAGACGCCTGACGAAAGGATAATAACGTTCAAGGGCGAGAAGCAAGTAAAGAAGTTTTTAACAATGATTCAAGCTAAGAAGTTATTACGGCAAGGATGCAAGCATTTTATAGCATACGTCATTGACAGAAGTCAAGAGCCAGCAAAATTTGAAGATATTCCAGTGGTAAATGAATTTCCAGACGTATTTCCCGAGAAATTACCAGGACTTCCTCCAAATAGAGAAATAGAATTTGCAATCAACTTAGCACCTGGAACAGAACCAGTATCCAAGGCCCCGTACAGAATGGCGCCTGTTGAGATGAAAGAGCTAGCGAAGCAATTGCAGGAATTTTTAGAGAAAGGAGTAATCAGACCTAGTATATCCCCGTGGGGAGCCCCGGTATTATTTGTCAAGAAGAAAGATGGAAGCATGAGACTGTGTATCGACTACAGGGAGCTCAACAAGCTTACGATCAAGAACAAGTATCCGTTACCCAGAATTGATGATCTGTTCGACCAGTTGAAGGGAGCCAAGTACTTCTCCAAAATTGATTTAAGATCGGGATATCATCAACTGAAGATCAAGCCAGAAGATATACCAAAGACAGCTTTCAGAACAAGGTATGGACATTACGAGTTTTTAGTGATGTCTTTTGGATTGACCAATGCCCCGGCAGCGTTTATGGACCTGATGAACAGAATTTTCAAGGAGTATTTGGATAGGTTTGTTATTGTGTTTATAGACGATATTTTAATCTATTCAAAGATGGAAGAGGATCATGCGGAACATGTGAGAACGGCTTTGGAGATTTTAAGGAAAAAGAAGTTATATGCTAAATTCTCGAAGTGTGAGTTTCGGCTACAGGAAGTTCAGTTCTTAGGACAGATAGTCAGTAATGAAGGGATCAAAGTGGACCCGGCAAAGATCGAGGCAATTATGAATTGGGAGAGACCGAGAACACCCACTGAGGTAAGAATTTCTCAAGGATTGCAACACCATTGACAAAGCTTACATGCAAGAATGAAAAGTTTATATGGAACGACAAGTGCGAAGAAAGTTTTCAGAAGTTGAAGCGGAGATTAATCACAGCACCTGTTTTATCACTTCCAGACGATCAAGGAAATTTCGTAATTTATAGTGATGCTTCTCACAAAGGACTAGGATGTATTTTAATGCAGCACGAAAAGGTGATTACGTATGCGTCAAGGCAATTAAAACCACATGAACAAAAGTATCCTACTCATGATTTAGAGCTAGCAGCCATAGTTTTCGCTTTGAAGATTTGGAGACATTATTTGTATGGAGAAAAGTGTGAGATTTTCACGGATCACAAAAGCTTAAAGTACATATTCACACAGAAGGAACTTAATATGAGGCAAAGGAGATGGTTAGAGTTGATCAAAGACTATGATTGCTCGATTAATTATCATCCTGGTAAGGCTAACGTTGTGGCAGACGCATTGAGTCGGAAGGAAAGGTTGAATATATTATCAGTACCTAAAGATATATATAAGGAATTTCATAAATTGGAATTGGAAATTAGAGTTTACAAGCCTGAGGAAGCGAAAGTATACAGTATGACTTTCTAGCCGGAGTTATTAGAGAAAATAAAGAAGTGTCAGGAAAATGTAACGGATCAAGATATAAATCGTTTGGTAGGTGAGGAATTATGCACGTAGAAGGATGATCAAGGTATTCTTAGGTTTTCTTCAAGAGTTTGGATTCCACCAGTGACGGAGCTGAAAAATGAAATTTTACAAGAGGCACGTAGTTCAAGATATTCTATCCATCCAGGGAGTACTAAAATGTACAGAGATTTAAAGAAGAATTATTGGTAGCTAGACATGAAGAGGGAAATTGCGGAATGGGTTAGCAAATGTTATACTTGTCAGAGAGTTAAAGCAGAGCATCAGAGACCAAGCGGATTGCTATAGCCATTGGAGATTCCAGAGTGGAAGTGGGAACATATTACCATGGATTTCATAGTTAGATTACCAAGGACAAGGGCTAATCATGATGCCATTTGGGTTATAGTGGATAGACTTACTAAGTCAGCTCATTTTCTGCCTATAAATGAACGATTTTCGCTCGACAAGTTAGTCCATATGTACCTGAAGGAAATTGTAGTTCGTCATGGAGTTCTTGTGTCTATTGTATCTGATAGAGATCCAAGGTTTAATTCAAGATTTTGGAAGAGTTTTCAAGAATGCTTGGGAACAAGACTGAATATGAGTACAGCCTATCACCCCCAGACGGATGGCCAAAGTGAAAGAACGATCCAGACAATCGAGGACATGTTACGTCTTTGTGCTATTAATTTCAAAGGAAATTGGGACGAACATTTACATCTGGTAGAGTTTGCTTACAACAACAATTATCATGCCAGCATTGGGATGCCACCCTATGAAGCCCTTTATGGTCGTAAATGTAGATCTCCAGTATATTGGGACGAATTAGGAGAACGCAAAATACTTGGACCTGAACTGGTACAGCAGACAAAGGAAATTGTTGAAATTATCCAGAAGAGATTGATAGACGCACAAGATCGTCAGAGAAAATATGCAGATCAGTCAAGGAAAGATATGGAATTTGAAGAAGGGAGCTTGGTATTACTGAAAGTATCACCATGGAAAGGACTAACGAGGTTTGGAAAGAAAGGGAAACTAAGCCCAAGATATGTCGGACCTTTTGAGATCCTAAAGCGCGTTGGCAAAGTAGCTTACGAGTTGGCGTTACCTCCGCACATGGAGCACATTCACAATGTTTTTCACATATCGATGCTCAAGAAATATAATCCAGACTCCAGGCATGTAATAGAATATGATCCAATAGAGCTTCAGGCAGATTTATCATATGTAGAGAGTTCGATAGAGATTCTAGAAGAGAGAGAGAAAGTATTGAGAAATAAAGTGGTAAAGTTAGTAAGAGTATTGTGGAGAAACCCAAAGGTTGAAGAGTCGACCTGGGAGTTAGAAAGTGATATGAGAGAAAAGTACCCTCATTTGTTTTCTTAGGAGATTCTGAGGACAGAATCCTTTTAAGGGGGGAAGGATGTAATATCCGGGATATATCGTGTAATTATTTTTGCTATTAAATAATTATTATGTGTGTTTAGTATCTATTCTGTGAGATAATTGTTAAGTTTTATCTCTACTTGGATATTCAAAAATAATATTAATTGAGTATTTTAATTTTTATATGTCCAAAATAAAATATAGATAATTGTCATATATATCTTCCTAATTATTTTGATGTTGATTTATGGATTTATAAGAATCATATGAAATTTCTAAAATCTTTTTCCGGGTAATTAAAATCTATTTTATAAAAACGGGAACCAACCGACGTCACCCGTTGTTACGTTTTTGGAACCGAAACTCTACCGAGAACTCCTTCCTAACCTAATTGTAATATTCTGAGCATATTCCATGTTTCGAGTTTTTCGATCCGGCGTACGGTTTGTTCTGCGCGGGTCCCGGCGCAACATTTTCGATACAATATTCGTCTCGGTAAATCAATAAAACCCGTATTTTTGATAAACGGGAGCTTTTTATTAAACTATCCCAATTATCACTTCGTAATACGTGTAACCAGGCGCTGAGACCAAGACCGTAGTACAAATTGTAATGGTTTGGATAATTATCCCGAAAACCGATACCGTTTGGATCAGTTTTTATAAATAAACGTACCGTTTTTATCTAACGGGATACTAATTTTCCATAAATATAAATAGCCTTCTACCGCATTTTATTTCGTATCAAAATCATTTGCAGACAGATAAATATATAATTTTACAGAGAAAAATCATATATTCATAAACTGTTCCAAGAATCAAATCAACTTTTGAAGGTGTTATTGATCTTTGTTTGAAAAGCTCGAGTACTGGATTTGAAGGTCTTGAAAAGCTCTATCAGAATCTGTACTCCATATACGTGCAGAATCAAAGGTTTATTTTCTGGAAATTTATTTATTTTCGAATTTATTTTATTAAAAATATGAATTTTTGTTCGGATGATTGTTTGTATGATTTGATGATTGCATGTTGTAGAGCTTGTTTTCCTGATGATTTTCATATGTCATACGTCTGATTTGGAGTTCAATATCATGCTCAAAAGTGGGTTTAATTTTCGAATTTCAAAATTAGGGTTTATAACCCGTATGAATGTTTTCAATTGAAATTTGGGGGTTTTTGATTCAGGGGTTATTAACTGTTGATTTATAGTGGGTTGTGTTCCTTGTGAAATTTGCAATCGATTGATATACAGCTCGTTAACAGAGGATGCTTGAATCATAGGGAGTTGTGTTTTTAAAAATTCCCGATGTTCGCCGGAAACTGACGATGTTCTTGGCCAATTTCCGGCTAGAACAGGGATGATTATAATGATTTATTTGCATGGATATGTTCCTGGTAATCTTTAGTTTAATTCTGGAGGTGATGGTGGTGGGAGGATGCCGGAGGTGAGTTCTCCGGCCACCCCCGACTTTTCCGGCGACTGGAACTGCAAAATTGCAGTTTGGTCCCTGTACTTTTGAAAATGATAAAGTTTGGTCCCCCAGGTTTCCAGACTTTGCAAAAATTGGATTCCTGTTTTAAAAATGTTTAAAAATCATATTTCCTATTTATTTTTATTATAAAAATTCATTTTTAATTTCTGAAAATTCTAAAAATTAGTATTTCAATTCCGAAAATTATTTTTAATTCCAAAATAAATCTAAATTAATTAGTTAATTAATTTCAGTTAATCTCTAATTGATTAATTGGTCTATTAATTCGAAAATTAATTGATTAATTGATTTAATTAATTATTAATTGATTTTAATTAATTATTTAATTAGATTTAATTATTTAAAAATGATTTAAAAATGATTTAAAAATTCCGAAAAATAGTTTCGAGCTTTAAAATATTATTGTAAATTATTTCCAAGGCTCGATAATTATTATAAAATTGTTTCGGAGCCAGAACTGGCCAACCGAACACTGTTTATTATTCCGAAATTGATCCAACGACCCGTTTTAATTATGAAAAATGTTTTAAAAATCATTTTAAATACTTGAAAGCCTATTTATGACCCGAGACTACTTTATAAATGACATATCATTGATTACGTGATGTATTATGTGTTATACGTGACTTATTGATTGACTATCGGTCTATATATTCGGTGTTTACTTGATTATTGCATAACTTTCAATCCGTTAATCGGATTTGGGTAAAACGGTAGATAGAAGTATGTGTTGAATAGAACTCTATGAGTCGATTTTTGATAAATGCTTATGATATGTGAGCAGAAGAGGCAAGGCGTAGGAAAGGGAAACAGGTAGTTGATGAGTAAAACGGTTGTGATTGGAAGCGAGTGCAGTGTAGTAAGCTAATACCAGGCAAATGTTCTGAATTTTCTCGAGATATTGTAGTACTTGATAGTCTTGTTGATAATGCAAGTGCTTTCAAGCACTGAAACCCAAACTCTGATTCCAGTTATTGTTCTTGAGCCATGAACCTTATTATTTATATACCATTGATTGTTGTATACCCAAACACGAACCTCAAATATACAATACTAATCCACAAATACATACACATTAAATATTAAACACGGAACCAGATTGCTTATACCTTCAAACCATTGTATTTTATGCTTTGAAAGCCCAAATCTTTGAAACCTTGAAACGTTGATTCCTTTGTTATCCAATTCTTTCATTACCCAGCATCCAAGCTTTGAAATTATCTTATTGATCCTTACAAGGATTGAAACCCTTTCATTGTTAAACATTTATTGTTGTTAATGATTCTGGTTATTTTTTATTATTTCTTATTCTGTTATTATGTTAGAATTGGATTATTTTTATAAAATTATGGACCAGATTCGTGGTCAGACCATATAATGGTCAAGTTAGGCCAATGTGTGCCTTGGATCCAGTAGTTAAAGCAATGCTGTGTGCCTTGCTCGGGGTTAGTGCGTGACTGATCAGCAGCCTAACCTTGGTTTTTAAATTAAAAGTATAGTATCCAATTCTAAATCATAATCCATTGTTCACCTGATGATCATTATTCTCACTTTTGTCATTGTGACTTGCTGAGCTAGTTAGCTCATTTGTGCGATATTGTTTCTGTTCTTTTCCAGTTAAGAAGGAACCAGTTGGTACCGCGGATCCCCAATCCAGCGCGAGAGCTAGGGGTTCAGGTTGTTCGAGCTAAGCTAGTAGGCTTCTTTTGGGATAATTTAAGTTTGTAAAAGTTGTAATAAAGTTTAATACTCAGTTTGAGTTTGAATGATTGGGATTTGAACGGTTTGTAATATATTAGTGTGTTTGGCTTGTGTGCATACTTTAACCTGTTGCAGTCCGTGGTAGTTGGTAAGTAGGGTCACTGTATATATTATTATTATCTTTATTATTGTTATAAGCAGGTTATAAATAAGGTGTGTGTGTGGACCCCAAACTTCTGACCCGGGCTTGGAGGGCGCCACAACTATAACTCTCTCTCCGCTTACGGCCCTTCGTTTTTGTCGAACCCCCTTATGCTTGGGGTCGATATTCAATCGGTGGCACATTATCTCTGGATCAATTCCTATCATATCAGAATGGCTCCACGCAAATACATCAAGATTCGCCAACAGAAATATTGAAAAACCTTCCTTCAACCTTGGTGCCAACTGGGATCCTATTCTCAAAACCTTACTCAGATCTTTTTCGTCGACAGGGATTTCGATCGTATCTTCTGCTGGCCCCATCTTTTCCGTCGGCATTGGTATCCGGGGATCCAGGCCAGGCGAATCACGGATTTCATTGTCTTGTAGCGAAGGCGCATCCCCTTTAGGAGGAGCGTCGACTTGTTTAGAAGGCGCGCCTTCCATAGCAGGGACATCAACTTCTTTAGTATGTTTTGCGGGTAAGGGTGCTTCTTCGGGGGGAAGGGCATCATCCTGTTCGAGGCTTTGCAAGACATCGAATCTCCCTTCTAACCGTTCCCCATTGAAATCTGTTTGGACTATGGTGTCCATTGCCTCCTCTTCTTCCAACATCTCAATTCTGATTGTGTCTTCCAAGTACAACATTGTTGGGGGCAGCCCGGAGGGGTGCTCATCTTCTTGCTCAACATAATAGTGGACTCGGATTTCCTCGATTGGTTGCTCAATGCTTTTTTCTTGATCTACGTTCGGAGTATCTTCGGCATGGGAGTCTTTTCTAAAGCCTTTCATAGCTTGCCTGTAGCACTCCTGAGAGTCATACTGGGAACCCTTTATACTTCCCACCCCATTTGGCGTTGGAAATTTGATAGTTAGGTGGTGGATTGAAGTGATAACTCTCATCTCCCGCTGAAAAGGTCGTCCCAACAACACGTTGGGGGATGATTCCTGATTCAGGACCTTAAATTCAAGCATCTTTGTTACCGACAATGGGCTTTCCCCTAAAGTACATGGTAGCCGAATCGATCCCATGACTCTAACTCCTGCGCCTGAAAAACTATAGACCCACGAGTCTTCCCCCGACATATCCTGATCAGGTAGTCCCATCTTTTTGAAGGTGTTGTAATAGAGGATGTTTACCGAGCTTCCATTATCCACAAAGGCTCTATGGACATTTTTGGTTCCGATTTGGATGGAAATAACCAGCGCATCATTGTGGGGATGATGTACCCATCGGGCATCTGCTTCTCTGAAGGTGATATCCATGTACTCACCCTTAAATACTTTGGGCGGCCGAGTTTCTACCCTATAAATGTCCGTGAGAGGCCTGAACTGGGCTTCCCTAGCGTATCTTGCCAAGGCTCGGTTGCCGCATTCCATCTCGGGATCTCCTCCGTAGATTGTTCGGATACTGCCATCCCTGACAAATTTATTTTCCTCCAGGGTATCATTGTTTGACCCGCGCGGGGCTCGTCTTTCTTCTTCCCTTGTTTTGTCATCCTTGTGCTTCCTTACTTCCTTGACTACCCATTCTCCGAGGTATCCTTCTTTGATAAGCGCTTCAATTTCATCTTTTAAATGTCGGCACTCATGCGTGTTATGTCCAGATGATTCATGGTATTCACAATATTTTTTCTTGTCTTTGCTTTGCCATGATGATAAAGCTTCAGGTTTTCTAAATAGCCCTTTATTTTTGTTTACTTCGTAGATATGCTTGATAGATGCGACCAAAGGTGTGTACCGGCTTGTCCTGTGGTCATAGTTTGAGGGAGGACTCCATCCCCTCCTTGTGCTTGCTGTATTCACCCGGTCTGGGCTTCGACTACTTCTTCGGTACCTTGGGTTTGGAGACCTATCCCTCTTCCTTCCTTTGCTTCTCTAACTTAACTGTGAAGTCGGTTGCACTTCTGTCAGAGATTGTTCTATAGCTTTAAAAGATTCTGCCAAAGCGAAGACATCTGCTAGAGTAGCCGGGTCTTTCCCTTGTAAGTGCTTCCAAAAGTCTGAGCCAACCCTTAGCCCTGCGATCAAGAATCTTTTCAGGGCTTCGTCTGATGCTCCCCTTACGCTAGTAGATTCAGTGTTGAAGCTTTTGAAGTACGATGTCAAGATTTCATTTTCCCTTTGCCTAATATTGGCAAGAGTGGTGACAGAGGGCGCGTATCTCACCGCGGCTTGGAACTTGGTTAAGAACAGAGTTTTCATCTGATCCCATGAGGTGATCACTCCTGGTCCGAGCTTTTGAAACCACTGCTGGGCACTTTCTCTGAAGGTTGCCGCCAATAGACGGCATCGAGCCAGGTCCGGAACTTGGTACACATCCATCTCTATATTAAAATGACCCAGGAATTCCACAGGATCTGAGTTTCCGTGGAAACGGAGATCGCTAGTAGTGTTGTGATACCCGGCTGGCAGTTGCGCTTCTCTTACCGCCACCGAGAATGGGGAGGGGATTTCAGCTGTGGCCGTTACCCTGCCTTCCAGGTGGTTAAGTAGCCTTTTTAGATCTCCCACATTGAAAGTTCCCACGCCTGGAATGGTCTGCATTTGAGGCTGCAGACCTTGGGGTTGTAATGGGGGTGCCTCTACGTGATTCCCCCCGGGAGGGGCTTGCTGCTGGTTCGTATTTTGGGCGTCTTCGGGTATCACAATTACTTCAGGATTTCGTCCTTGATTTCTCCCTTGATTCTCTTCTCCACCTTGGCCGCGACCCCGAGCCATACCGCGATCATAGTTTTCCATGTCCCTATGATTATCATGCTCCGCATAGTCATAGCTGCCTGCTCGGTTATTCCAGCGGGGATCAAGATAGCCGCGATAGTTATCGCAACGGTAGCCCTCTAAGTATCTACCTCGGCTTCCGCCTCTTCCCCTCCATTGAGGCTTTCTCCAACGATCATTTCCGTACCCACGACCATATCGATCCAGCGATCTGTGGGGAGGAGCTCTCTCATGATCGCGGTGCCACTCCCGATCTTCCTGGGAATTCGGGGGCACACGCGTTGGATTGCGGTGCCGCTCCCAATTTTCCCGGGAATCCAGGGGCACACGCGTTATATCATGGGGCGTCACTTCTCCGCGATCAGCTTCTTTCTGTAATTCAAGTAACAACATTCTTAAATCATCATCGCCCAAGCGGATCCCTAGGAGATCTTTCAAAGCTGCGAAGCCCCGCTGCTGATTCTCTGGCATCGACTCCGCCTGTCGGTGTTCTTCGAGACTGCGTCCAAACCGGTGCGGATGGGTGGCTCCCAACCATCAGCATCTTCTTCCACTAGCTCAATGATTGGGGACGTGTCATTGGAATAGTCCAGGTGCCGAGGGGTTATCGGCACACACCCTCTTTCGGTACGGCCATGGCCGGCTGAGGCATCCCTATCAGTCATGGGTGCTTTTCCAGTTGCATGAGTCTCACGGCCGCGGCGAAGACCCCTCCTGGCCTTGCGCCGCTCTACCGTGCTCAACCTTGAATCGAAGCCGTTCAAAGCATCGCCCATGTGATACAGTTGTTCCAGTAAGTCGGCGTTGCAGATGAGCACAGGCGGCTGTCCCCCAACGTCCGGTGTGGGGCGATCAGTCATTGGTGGAACATAGGGTTCATATTCATAGCGGCAATCATAATCTTCTTCAGAACTTCTGTCATAAAAACTTCCATCACGATATTGAGACATCTTTCCTCCCAGATGCAGATCCTGTTCAGCCCCTCCTTCTAGCGCAAATTTGTTGACGGAGGAATTTGGGAGCAATAAAACTTGAGGTTCGTAGCCGGAAATAAGATCTGTGATGGCGGTTCTTCGTTGGAAACGTGAACAGTAACCGGTAGATCCGATGAACAGTATTCGTCGGAAAGGATGAACAGTATTTGGTGGTGATAATTATTGGGGGCTGAGATTGCTTAGGGTTAGTGGTGGCTCCTTTTGCGCTCTCGCTTCTGACCCCTTACAATTTACCTACGTACCCCTATTTATAGGGGATCAAGCCCACGTAGTTTTTGGGGAACAAGAAACCTAATGGGCTTAGATTTCTTATCCCGAGGCCCAGTAGGAAACCCACTGGAAACCGTCTTCTACTAGCTTTAGGAATGTCCGCCGATGAGCCCCAACCACAAAGGCCCAAGGCTCGTCCACGGCTTCGAGACTTCGCGGATGAGGCATTTCCCTGGCCAAGGATAACCCTCCGCTACCAGCTGTTTCTCTAATCCATGGACGCAGGTATAGCCGTGGTTCACCGTAAATGTTGGACGCATCCTTGTCCCCCGATAAGGAGCCCCTACCAGATTATAGGACAAGTGATCCCAAGCTTTCGGGTGCAAAGTGCAGGATACTCCGAAGTCTCCTAACGAGGACACCCGTTGACTACAGAGACAGAGCTCCCAAAGCACACACCAGATTTTACCCCACATCCCCAATGAGGACACCCATTGACTACAAGAGGAGGCCTTCAGTCCAGGCATACCCCTGGAGGTCTCTGACCATGGACACCGCCTTTCCTGTAGATATGCTATGAGAAGGAGTTCTTCAATATAGTACCTGCATCAAACAGGTTAGTAATAACATTTTCCATCTTCCTTGAATCTTCCAGAGAGTTCATCCAAGTAGCATGTCAAAGTTGCATTCATATGTCAAGTAGAAGTTCAGGGTGCGCCCAAACATTCCTGTATGTTGGCGCTGCCCTGTGTCATCAGCCTTTGACCTCTTCCTATGTCATTCTACATCATAGGGCGTGCCCTAAATTATTCATCGTTAGGGCTTGCTCTAATTCTGTCCAAGCCAAAGTGTGGGTCTGTCAAAGCAATCATGTCCGAGTAATCCATCCTAGGAGCCTTCCTTACCTAGGGCGCGCCCTAAGGCTCACTACAGGACAGATTCCAATCAAGGAATTCCTCTCCTCCTTTTCAATAATTGGGCGCGCCTCCTCCATCATGCTTGAGGGCGCGCCTTGAAGACATGATAATCACAGCTGTTAATTATTTACTCAGTCAATGGCGTGCAATCTTAGGGCGCGTCTTCTATTTGTGGAAAGTCAATCTCATCTTTTCCTTGATTTCAGGCACTTCCCCTTCAATTCTGCTCATTTTATTAATCTTAATCTGAATATTGTTTATACCAATTTTTGGGCATAACAAGTACCTCATCGCTGATCAATATTTTGTTCCCCGAATAGAAAAAAAGTGTAAGAAAATGGTAGTAATAATTACAAAATGAGACCTGTCACCGATGTATAGTACAAAACCCTAGGATAGGCTGATATACTAATTGGGCTAGCTAAAATTGTATAATTAGTTTTATTTATTTATTTAATTATATATTTATCATTTGAATTTTTTGTAAGTAGTTTAAAGTGTTTTGACCTAATAGCAAAAATTTTTATTTTTAAAAAATTGTTTTTATGAATTTTAGTATAAGTTATATATTTTTATTCTGAAAAAAAATTAAAATGTTTTATTTTTATTATATAATCAAAGTACTTTAAAACACATCCAAACTAGAAGATAACTACAGGCTTTCTCAGTCTACTGAGAACCACAAACCGAAGCATAGCAACACGATGAGCAAATACGAAATACAACACTGTACTAGAATCTGTGTCCACGGCAGCATAACATATTTTATTAGGGGAGTATGGGTTTCGGTCTTGCTTCAGTACAACGAGCTCCAGCTCCTTTTGAGCCCCTTTTTTGCATCTTTTCCCTTGCGATCTTTCATGACCTCGTCCATGTCATGAACGAAGTTCTGAAAATACAAAATTGATTCATGAAAATATGAAGGTATACATTTCCATTGAATGCAAAATTATGATATACATGTGTATTTCAATGAAATGATTAGTGTGTGCTCAACATACCCACTACTTCATCCTCTTCAGGGGCGTACCCATGATTCAAAATCTAGAGGGGCCGGTGTAATATTCTTTTCGCCCATCCAAGTAACAAAAACTATATATATCAACCTTAAAGTGTTGTTGATTGATACGGTGGTTATAATTATTCTCTTTATATGAGTTCGACTTATTATGTGTGCGTTTGTAATGACATAGCGAAAAAAATGAGACTATATTTATGAGAATTTTGCATTAAAACATTTTAAATTCAAAATTTTATCTCTTCACTGAAATATATTCAATAAAGCGCAAGAGCGACTAATTTTTATTTTGGGACTGAAATTAGGGTTTTTCATTCTTCTAATTTGTAAATAAAATACGGGCAAGGAGTTTTTGTGTGTTATAACTCGGATTTTGACTAGATGCACCAATGTTAATATGGTCTTCGAGTTTGGGCTAATATATAGGCACATGGCTTCTGTTTTCTCTCACCGGAGCTGGATAACATTGTTGTATAAATATTAAATGGGCCAGAAAAATTCCACTTGGGCTGGGCAGCTTATGGTCCGCCACTGATCCTCTTCATCTCTTCCTGTTTACAAATGCAAGAAACATGATATAAGAGAACTAAAAATAAACATATAGATTTAGTTTTGAAGAAACAAAGTTGTAGCTCATGTTTTGCATAATAATATAAGATCCAGAAAAGAGCCTTCCTCTAACACGTTTAAGGTTTTAGAGCAATTTGTCACGGACTTAGAACACCCTTAGTTCAACCGCGCCGGCACTTAACTTCTGTCTCCCCTTGAGAACCACTAAGTAAGCCTTTCTAACCAACTAAGTGAACCCACACAAGAACACTTAGAGTATTTGAAGAAAGAGAGGAACTTATATTACTTAAGAACACTAGTGTTATAAGAGAGAGCTTGTACGGATGATCCTCTGTTAGGAATATGTGTATTAGTTTGATGATAAGTTAAACAAAACACTTAAGTAGAAATCTAGTATTTGTAGCCTCAACGGATAGGACCATTTTGGCTATCCGTTGATGGAGTAGCTTTACTTAGAAATAAGTTTAGTATTGTAGCACATTTCAGTTTCTGTATTTAAGTTATAATTCTTAGATGTTGTGGGAAATTATAAATCATGTTGACTACTAGTGGATATGCAAATAGGAGGGCTAATTGTAAATATTTCATGCCTTGTAATTTTTTATAAATGAAGTAGTATCAACTGATAGATTAAAGGCCTTTGACGGATGAGAAACAAAGCTTCAACGAATGTCTCTAAAGCTTCAACAAATAACATCCATCAACGGATGAGTGCATCAACGGATAAAGTTTCAACTGCTAATGCATCAATGGATAAAGCTTCAACTGATAAAGCATCAACGGATAAAGCCATCAACGGATGAAAGCTTCAACGGATGCTAAGTTTAATAGCAGTTGACTGTGACAATTCATAAGCTGACAGAGGCACATGGGTTGACAGAGACAATTGGAATGTGGTAGTCTCTTGGAGGAATCAAGAAAATGCAGCATTTCCATTATGGTGCAAACAAGGAAGTATTCAAAGATTCACAGATTATCCTAGATTGTATTGGATAGAGAAATGAAGAAGAAACATGTGAAGAACTTTTTTTAATTGTATTTGTACTTTTATCTTCACTTGTAAACTTGGTGATATATAAACCAAGTTGCAGCTAGTAATTAGATGGTGAATTTTTCCAGAGCTGTTTAGAAAAATCCAGAGAGAAAATCATCTAGTTTGTACTAGGATGCAGCTGTGATCAATTCTTTGAATCACAGATTTTCTGAAATACACATCTCTAGTGGAACAACAAATCCACCAGAAAAGTTTTTAAAGCCTTTGTGTTCTTTGTATTTGTGTCTTGAATATATATCTGTCTGCACCTGTTCAAAGCAATTCACATACAACTGTTCATCAAAACACTTAGCTTTTGAAACTGCTCAAAACTTGAAAAAGTTTTGAGATTTACATTCAACCCCCCTTCTGTAAATCTCATTGTTAGTTCCTTGGGAATAAAAATTGGTATCAGAGCAAGTTCTTAACTTACAAAGAGTTTAAAGATCTATTCTACTAACATCATGAGTAAGAAGGATATTGGTGTAAAGATTCCAATCCTGGAAAGAGATAATTATCATCCATGAAAAGTGAAGATGCATCTACATCTTCTCTCTCAAGATGAAAGCTACATCAACTGCATTGGAAATGGTCCTCACATCCCTCACAAGGTGGTCACAGCTCCAACTGCCACAGTTGCTGTTGGACAGTCTATTCCCAAGCTAAAAGCAGAATGGACAGATAAAGATATTGAAGAGGTTGACAAGGACAAGAAAGCCATGAACATTCTGTTTAATGGCCTAGATCAAGATATGTTTGATAATGTCATTAACAGCCAAACTGCTAAGGAAATTTGGGATACTGTGTAACTTATCTGTAAAGGTACTGAACAAGTTAAAGAAAACAAAATGCAGCTTCTCATTCAACAGTATGAATACTTTCATTTTGAAGAAGGAGAATCACTGAATGATACCTTAAATAGATTTCAGAAACTGTTGAATGGATTGAAGTTGTATGGTGTACCAAGTCATAGATTCCAACTTAAAATTTCTGAGGTCTCTACCAAAGGAATGGAAACCTATGACTGTTTCACTAAGGAATTCTCAAGATTATAAGGACTTCACACTTGAAAGATTATATGGAATTTTGAAGACCTATGAACTTAAGATGGAGCAAGATGAGCTGTTGGAAAAGGGAAAGAGAAAAGGTGGATCAGTTGCACTTGTAGCTGACAATGAGAAGACTGAAGCCAGGAATGAAGAAAAGACAATGCCAAGTCTCAAAATTGGCACAAGCAAATCAGAATCAAGCAAGGGAAAGGAGCAAGTAGCTGAGGTTGAAGACAATTCCAGTCAAGATGACTCTGATGATGTTGATGAACATCTGGCTTTTCTGTCCAGGAGGTTTGCGAAGATGAAATTCAAGAAAAATGCTAGATTCACTAAGCCAAACAAGAACATGGTGGACAAATCTAAGTTCAAATATTATAACTGTGGTATAAGTGGTCACTTTGCAAATGAGTGCAGAAAGCCAACTTCTGAAAAGAAGAGATTTGAGCAAGTGGATTACAAAAAGAAATATTTCGATTTGCTCAAACAAAAGGAAAGAGCTTTTCTAGACTCAGAATGACTCGGCAGTGGATGGAGTCAATGAAGACGATGATATGAAATATGTCAACCTAGCCCTGATGGCTAATTCTGATGAAAATGAAACTAGTTCATTAAGCAACCAGGTAATCACTACTGACCTCTCTCAACTTTCTAAAAATGAATGCAATGAAGCTATAAATGATATGTCCAATGAATTATATCATTTACGTGTTTCCCTTAGATCACTAGCTAAAGAGAACACAAGAATTAAAGGGAATAATTTGTTTTTAAGTGATAGGAATGTTGTGTTAGAGGGTAAGGTAATTGAGCTTGAAAAGATTAAAATCAAATGCTTATCTGTTGAGAGTGAACTAGAAGAATCTGTTAAGAAAGTAGAAATTCTTTCTAAACAATTAGAACGTGAGCAAGATGTAATCAAGGCCTGGAAAACATCTAGGGATGTTAGTGCTCAGATTGTCAAGGTTCAGGGAATTGAATCACTCTGTGAGAATGCCTGGAAGAAAAACAAAAAGGAAGTAGAATTAATTGATGGATTGTCAATGGATGTGGAATCAATGGATGATGAAAGTTATCCGTTGAAGGAAGAAAAGGAGCATCCGTTGAAGGCTCATCAATTAAAATAGGCAAGTGATTCTAAAAAGAACAATTTGAAAAATCTCAATAAGAAGTTTGGTTCAACTTCCAAGAACTTTGTCAAAGAAGAAGCTAGCACATCCAAAGATGCCAGTCAGGTGAATATAGGACACATGACTTTAGATCAGTTGAAAAATAGGCTTAAGTTGGTTGAGGATAAAAAGGAAACTAAAAGGAAATCTAATAGAAATGGGAAGGTGGGGATTAACAAACACAACAATTACACACCTGATAAGTATGCTCCTAGAAAAAGTTGTGTGCATTGTAAAAGTGTTAATCATCTATCTTTTAACTGCAATTCTGTTAAGAATGCTCCCATGCCTTTAACTCCTTCCATGCCTAACATGTCTATGTCACCTCTACATGCTATGCCTGTTATGTCTCAACAAAATCCTCATGCACATTTTGCAAACATGCCATATGTCAATAATCCTTATTTTGCTGCATTCAGTGTGCCTCAAATGCCATACAACATGCCTATGTGGAATAATATATTTGCACAATCTATGCCCTATCAAATTCAACCAAATATGCTAAATGATTCTGTAACTAACCCTACACTTCAACCAACTACATCTGAGACCAAGGTTGACCTAAAGTTACCTAAGTCAAAAGATGCAGGAAGTATGAAGTCTAGGAAAAAGACTAACAAGGCTGGACCCAAGGAAACTTGGGTACCAAAATCAACTTGATTTGGTTTTGTTGTGTGCAGGGAAAAAGAAGGAATCTATGGTACTTGGACAGTGGCTGTTCAAGACACATGACGAGAGATTTCACCCTGCTCACAGAGTTCAAGGAGAGAGCTGGCCCTAGCATAACCTTTGGAGATGATAGCAAAGGGTTCACTATGGGATATGGCTTGATTTCAAAAGAAAATGTCATTATTGATGAAGTTGCATTAGTTGATGGTCTCAAACACAATCTATTGAGCATCAGTCGACTATGACACAGAGGGAATACTGTTTCCTTCAATTCTGAAGCCTGTGTTGTCACAAGTAAGAAGGACAACAAAGTGGTTCTAACTGGAGATAGAAAAGGGAATGTGTACTTGGATGACTTCAACTCTACAAGTGCAGAATCAATTACTTGTCTCTTCAGCAAAGCAAGTCCAGATGAAAGTTGGCTATGGCACAAGAAGCTGTCCCATTTGAATTTCAAGACAATGAATGATCTAGTCAAAAAGGACTTAGTTAGAGGAATGCCTCTAGTGGAATTCTCAAGGGATGGCCTGTGTGATGCTTGTCAGAAAGGAAAGCAAAAGAGAGCATCATTCAGTAAGAAGCTTGAATCAGCAATTGATGAACCATTACAACTGCTACACATGGATCTTTTTGGAGCAGTCAATGTATTGCCAATTTCAAGGAAAAGATATTGCCTAGTGATTGTAGATGATTTCTCAAAGTTTTCATGGACCTACTTTCTTGGATCAAAGGATGAAGCTAGTGAAATCATTATCAATCACATCAAGCAAGTCAACAATCATCCAGATTTCAAAGTAAGAAATATCAGGAGTGACAATGGAACTGAGTTCAGGAATTCTACCATGAGGTTGTTATGTGAAGAAAATGGGATCATGCATGAGTTCTCAGCTCCAAGGACTCCACAACAGAATGGTGTGGTGGAAAGGAAGAACAGATCACTAATTGAAGCTGCAAGAACAATGCTTGAAGAGTCAAAACTCCCAACATATTTTTGGGTTGAGGCTGTTAACTGTGCATGTTACACTCAGAATATTTCTCTAATCAATCAGGCAAAAGGCATGACTCCCTATCAATTGTTCAAGAGAAGAAAACCAACCTTAAACTTTCTTCATGTCTTTGGTTGCAAATGCTACATTCTAAGGAATCAACCTGATCACAAAGGGAAGTTTGATGCAAAGGCTGATGAAGGGATATTTGTTGGTTATTCTGCTGGAAAATCATATAGGGTCTATAATCTAAGAACCAACATTGTTATGGAATATGTGCATGTTGTGTTTGATGATAAAAAGATTGATGGACTAACAGATGAGGGACATCATGAAAGACTCAAATTTGACAACATTGAGATATATTGTGATGATAGTGAAGATGAGAATGATGGAGAAGGCACCTCGAAAAGGATTCAAAATCTGCCGTTGGATAATGCACAAAATGCTGCATCAGTTGAAAGTCATGCAACATCCATTGATAGAAGTAATGCAGCATCTGTTGAAAGACAAAGTGCATCATCCGTTGAAGTACATAATGAAACATCCGTTGATTATAGTCTATCAACGGATAATCAATTTACTTCATCAGTTGATAGAACTCCCGGTTCCTTTCAAAGGATCAGTAACTCAGGGGGAGTTTCAACCAATCAACACTCTATCTCACATCATGACAATACTGAGGCAACCTCATCTAGAGCTAATCTACCACCTCAAAGGAAATGGATCAAGAATCATCCTTTTGAATTGATCATTGGTGATGCAACATCTAAGGTGCATACTAGAAGGGCTACTCAAGATGAATGTCTATACAGTAGTTTTCTATCACAGGAGGAACCTAAGAGAGTGGAAGAAGCTCTATTGGGTCCAGATTGGATTTTAGCAATGCAAGAGGAGCTAAACCAATTTGAGAGGAACAAGGTATGGAAGCTGGTACCCAAGCCAAAGAACAAGAGCTCTATTGACACAAAATGGGTATTCAGAAACAAGATGGATGAAAATGGCATTGTCATAAGGAATAAAGCTAGATTGGTTGCCAAGGGCTATTCTCAACAAGAGGGAATAGATTTTGATGAGACATTTGCTCCAGTTGCAAGACTTGAAGCCATCAGAATCTTTCTAGCCTATGCAGCCCATGCCAATTTCAAAGTCTATCAAATGGATGTCAAGAGTGCATTTCTGAATGGAGAATTGGAGGAAGAAGTTTATGTAAGCCAACCTCCAGGATTTGAAGATCCAAATTTTCCAAACTATGTGTATTATCTGTTGAAAGCACTCTATGGACTAAAGCAAGCACTTAGAGCCTGGTATGAGACTTTGTCAAATAATTTCCTACATAATTACTTCACAAGAGGTACTGTTGACAAAACTCTTTTCTTTAGAAATGTTAATGGCTCTACAATACTTGTTCAAATCTATGTAGATGATATTATATTTGGTTCTACAGATGATAAGCTTTGTAAAAAGTTTGCTAAGTTAATGAAAAGTAAATATGAAATGAGCATGATGGGAGAGCTAACTTATTTTCTTGGTTTACAAGTTAAACAAGTTAGTGGTGGAATTTTCATTAGTCAAACTAAATATATTTATGATGTTTTAAAGAAGTTTGACTTAATGGATTGTTCATCTGCAAAAACTCACATGGCCACTGCCACCGAGCTTGAATTAAACAAGGCTGAAAAGTCTGTTGACATTACAAGTTATAGAGGCATGGTTGGCTCACTTCTATATTTAACTGCTAGTAGACCTGATATAATGTTTTCTATATGTCTCTGTGCTAGATTTCAAGCTGACCCTAAAGAATCTCACTTAGTGGCTATTAAAAGAATTTTCAGATATCTCAAAGGGACTCCAAATATAGGAATTTGGTACCCTAGAGAGTCTGGTTTTGATCTAATTGGCTACTCAGATGCAGATTATGCAGGTTGCAAAATAGATAGGAAAAGTACAACTGGAACCTGTCAATTTCTAGGGAATAAGCTTGTGTCATGGTTCAGCAAGAAGCAAAATTATGTTTCTACATAAACAGCTGAAGCTGAGTACATTGCTGCTGGTAGTTGCTGTGCATGGATACTGTGGATGAGAAATCAACTATTTGACTCTGGGCTAAATGTTGACAAAATTCCAATATTCTGTGACAACACAAGTGCCATTGCCATTACTGAAAATCCAGTACAACACTCAAGAACCAAGCACATTGACATCAAGTACCACTTCATAAGGGAACATGTGATGAATGGTACAGTGGAACTTCATTTTGTTCCAAGTGAAAAGCAGATTGCAGACATATTTACTAAGCCACTTGATGAATCAACATTCACAAGATTAGTAAGTGAGCTAGGTATGCTTAATTATTCATAAATTCATGTCCTTATTATAATTTGTTTTGTAGCCTAAAATGAATTTGTTGCAAGAACAAAGTTGGCTTTAAGTAAAGTTTATTCTATCAATGGATATTCCCTATCCGTTGAAAGCCAAAATTGTTCTATCAACGGATGTTCATTATCCGTTGAAAGATAAATACATTTCTGGTAATTTTATCCTTCAACAGATAAAACTATGTTAATCTTCAACGAATAACTGTTTACCTCATCCGTTGAAGTGTCACATCAGTTGTTTTAAGTAAGTCGCAGCCGTTGATTCTTTTACTTAACCGTTGATATATATATATATACACAGTTGTATGTATTTGTATTAAAGGCAGTTTTTAGAATTCATACAGTTTCTTTATTCTCAAACGGCTATAATTTACTTAAAAATATTGTTTAATCATTCTCCTTATGTTTTAATTTGAGAAAGTATAAAAGCCCTTTGAATTCTTATTTTCACTTTACGCTTTCTTGCAATTTTTTAAAGTTTTTACTCTCTTTCTCTCCCAAAACTCTCAACTTTTCTCTGCAACCTCTACCCACTATAATGGCACCAGTAGTAAAGATAATGTCCCAGTCTGGATTTGTCTATGAGAAAAATAATTTCCTAGCTTTGGTGGAAAAGAATGAAGCCCACTCAGATTATCACAAGATGATGGACTTCATCAGAAAATGTAAACTAAGCTATGCAATGCTGGAAGCCCCAACTATTTACTGTGAGGTAATTGAGGAGATTTGGACAACTGCAGAGTTCAACCCCACGCAGATGATAAGGCTCAAGAATTGATGATTCAGTCTTGCTCTTGAATGAAGATTTTCTTTGTTTGGCCTTCTGACAATAATCACAAAGGCCATCAGGAGCAAATACTGACTTTGGCAGTCCTCTCACAAGATCTTTCTTGACCAGCTCATTTATATTGTTGAAATTTAAATGAGAGAGTTTCTTGTGCCAATTCCAGCTTTCTTCAATTGATGCTCTACTCATCAGACAGATTGCAGAACCATTAGTACTTGTTGAAAGCTTAGCTTCATAAATGTTACCATGCCTGTATCCTTTCAGAACAACGTTACCTTTAGATTTACTCACAACTTCACAGTGTTCTTCAAAGAAATCAACATGATAACCTCTGTCACAGATTTGACTTATACTCAGCAGATTGTGTTTAAGTCCTGAGACCAGAGCTACTTCTTTAATGATGACATTCCCAAGATTGATATTGCCATATCCCAATGTTTTTCCAATGTTGCCATCTCCATAAGAAACACTTGGGCCAGCTTTCTCCACAAAGTCTGATAGCAGGGCTTTATTTCCAGTCATATGTCCTGAACATCCACTGTCCAGAACTAGAATATTTTTCCTGTTGCCCTGCAATCACAAAGACCACTAATGATTAGTTTTAAGGACCTAGACTTGCTTGGATCCTTTAGCCTTATCAAGTTTGTTAACATTAGCAGCGGATTTAGCATTAGAGTTTATGTTAACATTTTTCTTATCAGAACTTACACTATCAGACTTTGAATCAGAATTTACACTAGAAGGAATAATGAAAACTTTCTTCAAAGAAGGTTTTAATTGATAATAATCATAGTACAAACTATGATATTCCTTACAAGTATAAATGGAATGCCATAAACTACCACAATAAAAACAAGGATTCTGTGGTTTATATCTAACAGACTGACTCTTAACTCCTGATTTTGAAGGTAAGGAGTTAATGTTCTTATTCTTCTTACAAAAAGAAGTCAGATGGTTAGAACTTCCACAGTTATGACATGTTTTCCTAGGAGCATCAGGAATAGGTTTATAATCATTGCTTTTATTCACACCTTCCTTTCCATTCCTATTTTTCCTAGGTGATTTTACCTTGTTTACATTCTTAACATTTTTCAGCTTATGCTTAAGCTGCTTCTTAGTCATTAAGCCTATGTTTACTTCAGCTGTCTTTTCCTGTTTTAGTTTGTCAGAAGTTAATCCCTCTCTAACTTCTGATTTATCATTATCATACTTTACAGTTACAAACTTAACAGGTTTTAACTTTGGCTTTTGCTTAACAACAGGCTTAATTTCTACAGTTCCTTTATCATTCTTATCCTCTCAATAACCTAAGCCCTCTTTCCAATTTTCACTACTTAGCAAATTTTGAGTTGTTCTGCCAGAGTTAGTCCAAGGCCTGATTATCTCTCTTTCCTTTTCTAACTCAGTTTTTAGAGATTCATTCATTTTTAGCACTTCATCCCTAACATAAAAAGCATCATCTCTATCCTTCTGAGTTTGATGGAACATAACTAACTCTTTTTCTAAGAAATCATTTCTTTTTCTTAAAAGCAAGATTTTCAGAAGTTAGTCTTTCAAATGTTAAAGTTTGATCTCTATAACTAACAAACATGGTTTTAAGATATCTTCTCAACTCATTAATATCATCAGTATGAAAAGCATAAGTAGTCTGAGGTACCTTTGTTTCAGCAGCTTCAGAATTGCTCTCAGCACTTTCTTTATCAACATTTGCCATCAACGCATAGTTCTCCTCACTTTCAGAGTCTGAGGTGTCTGTCCAGCTTTTCTGCTCTGTGACAAGAGCCTTGCCTTTGTCACCTTTTACCTTCTTGCAATCAGGAGATATGTGGCCTTTCTCACCACAGTTATAGCATTTGACATTGGTATAATCTCCTCTATCAGACTTTCCTCCTCTGCCTTCAGATCTTCTGAAATTCTTCTTATCAGAACTTATGCCTTTCCTGGAAAACTTCTTTTCCTTCCTGAACTTTCTATATGCAATCTTTGTGATTCCTTTCACCATAAGAGCACACAGCTTCATCATCTCCTCATCAGCATCAGTCTCAGGCAAGCTTTCAGAATCTGAGTCATCATCACTTTCAGAACTTGATGACTCAGTATCAGACTTTGGGAAAAGAGCTTTACCCTTGTCTTTCCTTGAGGTAGCTGCCTTGGGGGATTCTTCTTCAGCCTTAAGAGCAACTGTCCTTGACTTTCCTCCTTTCCTCTTGCTTCTTTGTTTCATCTCAAGTTCATGAGTCTTGAGCATTCCATAAATTTCATCAAGAGTTGTTTCATCAAGATTATAATTGTCTCTTATTGTTGTTGCCTTCAAATCCCAACATTCAGGAAGAGCTAACAGGAATTTAAGGTTTGAATCTTCAAGATCATACTCCTTATTAACCAGTGACAGATCATTCAAGAGTTTGACAAATCTATCATATAAATCAGTCAATGATTCATTAGCCTTTGAGTCAAAGTGTTCATACCCTTGAGTGAGTATTGTCTTCCTGTTCTTTTTAATCGTATCAGTTCCCTGACACCTTGTTTCCAGACCATCCCATATCTCTTTAGCAGTCTTGCTGTTAATTACCCTGTTTGACATTACATTATCAATGGCACTATGCAGTAAGTGTCGTACCTTAGCATCCTTAGCAATTGATACGATATCTTCAGCAGTATAATCACTCTTTTCCTTTGGTACGGTTTTTGCTGCTTCACCCGCAACTGCAACAGCGAGCTTGGTTGGTTTGTGAGGTCCTTCCGTGATTCTATCAAGATATTATGGATCTGTAGCTTCCAAAAACATGGTCATCCTCACCTTCCATATGGCATATTCAAATGATCTCAGTATGGGAACTCTGATGGTTTCATATCGACTTTGGATTTGTGTCTTTGGAGGTTCTTCAGTTTTGCTAGGCTTAGTTGGAGTTTCTGTGTCAGACATGATTGTGTTTGGATCTTTAACTGTATGTGTGTTTACAGATAAGCTCTGATACCACTTGTTAGGTCACACACACTGTAGAGGGGGTGAATACAGTGTAAAATACAATCAAATCGAACTTTAATATCTTAAGTAACAGAAAACAAACTTTATTGAAACAATAAACTCTGTTACAGTATGGAACTGTTATCTCTCAGTGATGAACAAATATCACGAGAGCTGCTAGGATTACAATGAATAATCTTCTCGAATATGATAACACTTATAGTGTAAACCCTATGTCTGTGTTTATATACTACACAGTTATAAGATAATCGCTAATTGATATGGAATATAATTCTGCTTCCTAAAATATATCAATCAGATATCTTTTCTTCCAAGTATTCCATTCTTCACAGAATTCCTTCTTCATGCATATCTCTTCTTATGTTTATCTCAATCTTCTTTCATTTAATCAGCTACTGTCCTTATCTGATCGTCCTTCAGCACTTAAGTTCTGATATCCAACTTCTGATAATTATCTCCTGATAATATAAGTACTGATATCCTTAAGTCCTGACTTCCAGTATAAGTACTGATACCCAGTTAAGTACTGATTTGTCCTGTTAAGTAAGATCTGAAAACTAAACATAAATCATATTAGCCATGACATTATCAAATATATCTAACAATGTCCAATTCTAAATCATAATCCACTGTTCACTTGATATCATAACCATATTCACTTGATGATTATTATTCTCAGTTTTGTCATGGTGACTTGCTGAGCTAGTTAGCTCATTTGTACGATGTTATTTATATTCTTTCCAGTTAAAAAGGAACCAGTTGGTAGCAAGGATCCCCAGTCCAGCGCGGGAGCTAAGGATTAAGGTTGAGGAAGCTGAGCTAGTAGGCTTCTTTTGGAATAAATTAAGTTTGTAAAAGTTTGTAATAATGTTTAATACTCAGTTTGAGTTTGAATGGTTGGGATTTGAACGGTTTGTATTATAAGTAGATGTGTTTGGCTTGTGTGAATACTTTAACCTGTTGCGGTCCGTGGTAGTTAGTAAGTAGGGTCACTGCATATTATTGTTATCTTTATTATTGTTATAAGCAGGTTATAAATAAGGTGTGTGTGTGGACCCCAAACTTTTGACCCGGGTTTGGAGGGCGCCACAGTGGCAGTAAGAGCATAACCCATAGAAATAAGCATGTTACTTACATCAGTTTCTATGTGTGGAGAAAGAGTGTTATTTTCAGGTAATAAAAAGCATTTTTCAATTGCATCACAGTTAATACAGTGTTCCTTACCTTTGAGAGTGAAGGTCGTGGTTTTGTCATTGGATTTGAACACAGTTGTAGTCCAAATCTCCTCCACGACCTCACAGTAGATGATTGGAGACTCAAGCATAGCATAACTCAGTTTGCAGCTTTGAATGAAGTCCATCATTTTGTGATAGTCTTCAGATACATGAATTTTTTTTCACCAAAGCTACGAAGTTGTTCTTTTCATAGACATACCCATTTTGAGACATGCTTTTGACCACAGGTGTCATTGTTGTGGTTGAGAGTAGTTGCAGAAAGGGGGGGTTTTACTTTGGAGACGAAGAGATATTAGAAAAATTGCTTGAGAGAGATAAAAGTAAAGATGTAAAATGAAATAGGCCTTTATACTCTCTCAGAAATAAACTGTCAAAAGGTAAAAAATAAAATAAAGTAACCAATCAAATTAGCCCAAAATAGCCGTTTACAAAGAAAGAAAACTGTCAAACTTCTAATGATTATCCATCGAAATATACTTATAGGCTGTAAGTAAATTCAACGGATAATGCCTAGAATTAACGACTGAGATTAAAAGCAATTCAACGGATAAAAATAAAGTACCCAGAGTAATATTTGATACTTCAACGGATAATAGAAATCAACGGATATTTATCTTCAACGGATAATGAACATCCATCGAGATGTAAATTCTGACTTGGTCAAAATTTCATCTTTTGACAGGAAATATCAAATTTTCCACTGGCTGCATAACAAACTGCTTAGACATCAGAACAAACTGAGAGTAATTAAGCATGCCTAACTCACTTACCAACCTAGTAAAGATGGATTCATCAAGTGGCTTGGTAAAGATGTCTGCAAGTTGCTTCTCACTTGGAACAAAATAAAGTTCCATAGTACCATTCAAAACATGCTCTCTGATGAAGTGGTACTTGATGTCAATATGTTTGGTCCTTGAATGCTATACTGGATTTTCAGTAATTGCAATTGCATTTTTTTTATCACAGAAAATAAGAATCTTATTCACCTTTATACCATAGTCCAACAGCTGATTTTTCATCCATAAGATCTGTGCACAACAACTACCAGCAGCAATATATTCAGTCTCAGCTGTAGAAGTAGAGACCGAGTTTTGCTTTTTACTGAACCAGGATACTAGCTTATTTCCTAGAAATTGACAGGTTTATGTAGTACTTTTTTTTTCAATCTAACAACCTGCATAATCTGCATCTGGATAACCGGTTAGATCAAAACCAGAATCTCTAGGATACCAAATGCCAAGTTTTGGTGTTCCTTTGAAATATCTGAAAATTCTCTTAATAGCTACTAAATGAGATTCTCTGGGATCAGCCTGAAATCTAGC
Source organism: Apium graveolens (assembly GCF_009905375.1). Classification (NCBI taxonomy): domain Eukaryota; kingdom Viridiplantae; phylum Streptophyta; class Magnoliopsida; order Apiales; family Apiaceae; genus Apium; species Apium graveolens. The sequence goes on from NC_133652.1 coordinate 59,155,177, forward strand.
ACAAAGACATGTAGCAAATATTATATATGGCCTACTTGTTGTTAAGTATAAAAGTGAGTCAATTATGCCTCTGTAGCTTGAAATATCTACAGACTTTTCAGTAGTGTTCAATTCAAGTTTAGTTGCAGTGGCCATGGGAGTTTTTGCAGATGTGCATCTTAAAAAGATCATAAATATATTTGGTTTGACTAATGAATATTCCATCACTAACTTTCTTAACTTATAAACCAAGAAAGTAAGTTAGTTCTCCCATCATTCTCATTTCATATTTACTTTGCATCAATTTGGCAAACTTTTTGCAAAGCTTCTCATCTGTAGAGCCAAATATTATATCATCTACATATATTTTAACAAGTATACTAGAGCCATTAACATTTCTATAGAATAAATTTTTATCAATAGTACCTCTTGTGAAATGATTTTCTAAGAGAAACTTTGACAAAGTGTCATACCAGGCTCTGGGTGTTTGCTTCAGTCCATAAAGTGCTTTCAAAAGATAGTATACATATTCTGGAAAATTGGGATCTTAAAAATTAGAAGACTGACTGACATAGACTTTCTCCTCCAAATCTCCATTTATAAAGGCACTTTTGACATCCATTTGATGGACCTTGAAATTGGCATGTGCTGCATAGGCTAGAAAAATTCTGATGGCTTCAAGTCTTGCAACAGGAGCAAATATCTCATCAAAATATATTCCTTCTTGTTGACAGTAGCCCTTATCAACCAATCTAGCTTTGTTCCTGACTACTATGCCATTTTCATCCATATTGTTTCTGAATACCCACTTGGTGTCAATAAAATTCTTTCCTTTAGCCTGCAAGGGTTGGCTCAGTTGGTTAAAGAGGGGATAACTATCCTCTTGGTCACAGGTTCGAATCCCACGGGAGGAGAATTTATGATTATGCCTCCTAAGTCAAAGTCTGTCGCTTAAATGCGGTTTACCTTGGTTCACGTGATTTGCAGGCTATTGCGTGAGCCTGTAAGGTTTACCCAGTGCGCACCCGAAGGGTAGCAGCTGCGGGTTACCTACGATAATTTTTTTTTCCTTTAGGCTTGGTTACCAGTTTCCAAACTTTATTCCTTTCAAATTGATTTAGCTCCTCCTGCATAGCTAAAATCCAATCAGGATCCAACAGAGCTTCTTCTACCCTTTTAGGTTCTTCCTGTGATAGAAAACTACTGTAAAGACATTTTTCTTGAGTTGCTTTTCTTGTTTGCACTCTTGAAGATGCATCACCAATAATTAATTCAAATGGGTGATCTCTTATCCATTTTTCTCTGTTGTGGTAGATTAGCTCTAGATGAAGAGGCCTCATTGTTTTCTTGATGGGTAATAGAGTTTCGATTAGAAGAAACTCCCCCTGAGTTTGTGGATCTTTGACTTAAAACTGGGGTTCTTTCTGATTGTGATCTGAACTGGCTTTCAACTCCTATTGATGGATCAACGGATGTTGTTCTTTGCCTTTTGACGGATGATGCAGATTGTCTTTCAACGGATGATGCACTAGGTCTTTCGACGGATGTTGAATTATGTGCTTCATTAGCTGTGGACTTTTCTGCATTGTCCTTAGATATTGGTTCTTGATCACTTTCACCATCACTATCTTCACTAATCATCTCAACATTGTCAATTTAAGGCTTTCATGGAAATCTCCATCTTGTAGTCCTTCAATCTTTTTATCATCAAACACAACATGTACTGATTCTGTAACAATGTTGGTTCTGAGATTGTAGAATCTATATGCTTTTTCAATTGCATATCCAACAAAGATGCCTTCATCTGCTTTGGCATCAAACTTCTCATGTTGATCAGTTTGATTCCTTAAGATGTAGCATTTACAGCCAAAGACATGAAGAAAGTTTAATGTTGGCTTCCTGTTCTTGAACAATTGGTAGGGTGTCATGCATTTTGCTTGATTAACCAAAGAAATATTTTGAGTATAACATGCAGTATTTACAGCTTCTGCCCAAAAATATGTTGGTAACTTTGATTCTTCTAACATTGTTCTTGCAGCTTTAATAAGAGTTCTATTCTTCCTTTACACCACACCATTTTGTTGTGGGGTTCTTGCTGCTGAAAACTCATGTATGATCCTATTCTCTTCACAAAACATCCTCATCACCGAATTCTTGAACTCAGTTCCATTATCACTCCTGATTCTTCTAACTTTGAAATCAGGATGATTGTTAACTTGCCTTATATGATTGATGATGATTTCACTAGCTTCATCTTTGGATTTTATAAAATATATCCGAGAGAACTTTGAGAAATCATCCACAATTACTAGGCAGTATCTTTTCTTTGAGATGGATAATACATTGACTGGTGCAAATAAATCCATGTATAGTAGTTGAATCAAGCTTCTTCCTGAATGATGCCTTAATCTGATTTCCTTTCTGACATGCATCACATAATCCATCCTTTGAGAATTCTACTTGAGGAATACCTCTTACCAAATCTTTCCTGACTAGCTCATTCTTAGTCTTGAAGTTAAGGTGGGACAACTTCTTGTTCCATAGCCAACTTTCATCTTGACTTGCCTTGCTGAAGAGACAAGTGACAGATTCTGCATTTTATGAGTTGAAATCAGCTAGATACACATTTCCTTTTCTCACTCCAGTGAGAACCACTTTGTTGTTTTTCTTGTTGGTCACAACACAGGCTTCAGAATTAAATGTTACTGAGTTGCCCTTATCACAAAGCTGGCTGATACTCAACAAGTTGTGCTTGAGTCCATCCACTAGGGCAACTTCCTCAAAGATGACATTATCCTTTAAAATCAAGCCATATCCCACAGTATAACCCTTGTTGTCATCTACAAAAGTAATACTTGGGCCAGCTCTCTCCCTGAACTTAGTGGGCAGGGTAGAATCTCCAGTCATCTGCCTTGAGCACCCACTATCCAAATACCAAAAATTCTTTTTGTTTCCCTGCATATAACAAAATCAAATCAAGTTGATTTTGGTACCCAAGTTTCCTTGGGTCGTGTTTTGTTAGCCTTTTTCTTAGGTTTCTTAGGCTTGTCCTCGTTTGACTTAGGCATTTGAAATTGTTAGTCCCTTAACAATATGACAAGAATTACAGAAGGGGGGTTGAATGGAATTCTTAAAACTTTTTCTTGAAATAAAATGTTCAAACTCGAATATAAATGTAAGTGTATTGATTAGCACAATGCGGAATAAAAACTTAAGTGAATCAAAACACAAGTAATTAAAAACAAGAGTCTTTAAAAACTTTCTGGTGGATTTGAATGATTCCACCAGAGATATATAATATATATCGAGAGAACTCTGTGTACAAGAATGCTCACAGCTGCTTACAAATATGAACTACTGAGAATACAGAGAAATGCTAATAATTCTGCTTACAAATGTTTCTCACTTTTTGTATCTCAGATCTATGTTTCTATTTTCTACTTCTTGGTTTATATATTACCAAGATTACAAAGTCAAAAGACAGGATCATTATTCAAACTATCGGGTCTAATGCTTTGCTACTTTGTTCTCTATTACCCAGTTAATAGGCTTCCTCATTCCATTTGCATACACTTCGACGCATGTGACTATGCTGTCACTGTCAACTGATATTTGAATTCTTTATCCATTGAGTACATGATCATCCGTCGATTTTATGATCATCCGTTGATGGCTTCATTGATCATCTATCGACTGCTATATTGAACATCCATTGATAGCCATTTGATCATCCGTCGATGGCTTTGTTAATCATCCGTCGGTAGCTATTTTGGCACTTGACTTCATTTTATTTATGCAGAATTACAAGGCATCATTTATATACAATTAATCAACCTATTCTACATATCTAGTTAAAATCAATCATGACTTATATGCTACTACATAATCTATACAAAGGTGTATGCAGAAATGTGCTACAGACTCATTATTACATAAGCTACTCACTCGATGGATAATAAGTCATCATCCGTCGGGATTATAATGAGATATCCGTCGGGACTATAATTCTTATCCGTCGAGTGCTACATTATTTCACTAAGTAAAATCTACTTAGGTGTTTTATTCATGTAATCATCAAGTACACAACATATGCACAACAATCTCCCTCAATTTATGTCTACTAGAATTGTAGCCATAAATTAAGAGATACTTGATAACAAAACACCCTAAACATACAACTTTAAGAGAAAGTAGATAATACTGAAAAGTGCTTCAAATAACAAAATGTACAAAGTTTAGCTCCTCTAGCCTGAGCAGATTTTTCTAGTTTCCTGAAGGACTGGATCTTCTTCCAAGCTTTCTGTTGTTTTCATCAATCTGATTTTGGACCTGCCTGTGGAATTCCAATTCATCAGATTCTGAGTGATTTAACTTTCCTTGCATTTCCAAGAGAGTCTCATTGCTGGAGATGCTCAATTGGTCTTCTAATCTAAAGAATCTTCTCACACCTTTGTCATCTATGAACTCCATTAACCAGTAAGGCCTTAGATGTACTCTTCTCCCTGTGTATGGGATGATTAGAGTCTTTGGGAGTGCATCTTTAGCTCTAACACTCCTTAGTTCTTCAATCTTCTTCAATACTAGTCTTCTTGCAGTGATATTGAACCCAAAGTTCTTCTTGAAGGATGAATAAACTTTAATAAATACAGCTTGGTTTTCTTGAAGAATCCTATGAAGTGGCCACTGAATCTTCTTTCCTCCTTTATACTTGAACATTAACCTTTCAGGTAGGTTTCTGTATGCATCAATTCCTCTCACCTCAACTAGTTCATCCAGATAGAAGTTTAGATCAGAAAATTCTTTGATGTCACACAAGTACAAGTAGTCTCCCTTATTGACTTTAGGCTGAGCTTTAACTACAGACTTGGATTTGAGAGGTGACAACTTCACTTTCTTGACTTCTCTTGACTCTGTCCTTTTTGGCTTGCTAAGGATTGGTAGATTGAAGTCTGGAATTGGTATATTCTCCCATTCTATTGGCTCATCCTTGGGCACAATAGGTTCACCATAAATATTCCTGTAGGGATCCACCACCTTTATGTCTTCAAATACCACAGAGGGCTTTGTTGCTTGAGTTGTAGTTGGTGTGGATTCCTTAGGAAATTGATCTTCCAATTCCTTGTCAACAATATCCAGTCTCCTTTTAGTTCTTTTAGCCAATTCTTTCTTTCTTGGAGATTTCTTCTGTCAGCTATATCCTTCTTGTGATCATCCACACTCAGATTATGTCTTAATTGCTGTAGCTTCATGAGATGTAGAGAATCTAGGTGGGCTTGAAGAATAGCCTTGGTACCAGCATTTGAGGTGTTCTGAATGGCTTTTTGGATAGACATGATTTGTTTGACTAAGGATACATTGAATTGTCCTGGTGTAGACTCCTTTGTCAATGCCCATTCAGGTAAATCTGGAATAGAACTTGGGCCTTCATCTCCCCCTAAGTTCATGCTTCCATCAAATGAAACTGAGCCATCATCATTAGAGTTTACTCCAAATTCTTCAGATGGCTCACCAGCTGTAGAAGGCATCAAGTTGACAACAACTTTATCCCTTTGTAGAGATTCTGAAGTATGTACTAGATTTAAAGTCTTTTCTACCTCCTCATTGCCCTGAGTAGCCAACAAGTGATAGGCTGATACAAGATGAGTAAAAGTGTCAGCATCCAAGGAAATGTTATCAATTACAGCTTTGTAATGTTGCTGAAATTGTCTTTCCTTTTCAGCATCATCCACAATCATTGACTCATGAGCAATGGCTGGATCCACCCTTGTACCCTATGTACCTGCTTTTCTCTCATGTTCTCTCTTTTGTTGCATTAGGGTCTCACCCTGGCTCCCCACCCTCACACCCTCACCTTCACCTACTAAGGTGGGACTCCTCTCACTTCCTTTTGCCAATCCTGAAGAAATGGATTACAGATTTTCACTCATTTTCTCTCCTTTTTCCTGGGAGCAACCCGGCCTCTCTCTCAAAACACTCTGCTCTCTCAATCCTAAGAGTGACTGTACAACCACTAAATCTTCTGCACTTGAAATAATTGAAGTTTGAAATTGTGCAGAGATACTTGACGGATGAGTGATATCCATCGAGTGAGTGGTTTTACTATCCGACGAATAACTGTTGTTTTATCCGTCGGGATACAATCACTACTCGACGGATGAGCAATATCCATCGAGAGAGTAGAAATGAATGAGCTGGGAATAGAAACTATTGTTGACTCTGTGCTGATTGAAGATATTTTAGGCACAGATGACACAATAGTTCCTGAAAGGATTGGCAAGTGAGCCAACAAATCATCTAAAAGATGATGCTCACTTGCACTAGATTTTGGCTTCCCCAACAAAGTTAAAGAAGGGGAATAAGGAATTGATGTGTGTATCATATCCACATCCAGAGAATTTATTGGTGAGTTTGGTGTTTGAGGTGCTTCTATAACTAGAGATTTTGGCTGTGACTCCACATTTATTGGAGCCATATCAAGCTGAATTTGTGAAGGTGCAATGACTGTGTCTTTAGCACCAGTTTGCACAGTGTGTGTACCCTGTGCATCCCCAGAGGTTTTTGATTTCTTCTTTCTAGCATAAGTTTGGGGTGAGCTTGTGTCCCTAACCCTCTTGGCCTATGCTCTTGTTTGAGAGTTTTGTTCAATAGCTACCTCCTTTTGGGAAGATGCAGCTAGAAATGAGCTTTTGTCCTTTTTAAGCACTGCAGTTTATTGGGAAACTGCAGTGGGGCTAGGCTGGGATTCACTCAGCTCTCCAACCTTATCCTTGGGGTTTCTTTTATGTTCACCCCTTCCCTCACCTAGCTTACTCACCTTCACACTCCCCTCTTTGGCTTTGGTAGATTTTTCAACTGGCATCTTTTGGGAGATACCAGAGGGGGCTTTCTTTGATTTAGATTTTGAAATAATAGTAGGTTTGGCAGCTTTGGTAGGAAACTGTTTGGTCATTGGCACAGTTGCCATAGCTACTCTTGAACTTAAAGAAATGGTGGAGGTTGGAATAGTTGTAGGGATGGATGAACTTACCTCACTTACCTGAGGTGCTTGCATTACAGGAAAATAGAATATTGGCACATCCTTGTGATGATTAGCCCTGTTCAAATCTGCAATGAGCTTTCTCTCTTGAACCCAAAAACCAGTTTGTTGTTTGGGTTCTCAAGCACAATCTCTTCACAAAGGTGGTTAGCTAATAACATAAGGAATCTAGCATAATACACATTTTTACCTCGTTTATTTAACTCCCCTAATTTGAAACCTAACTCAAACAAGACAAGATCACTGAAATTATAAAATTTATCTGTAACTAGCATGTATAGCATGTTAAGCATGGAAATATTCACTAAATCAAAATTACTGACTTTTCCTGAGAAAACTTTTATAACTACATCACACAAGAAACTCCACTCTTTCCAAAGACCCATTCTTCTAATATCACTCAGTTTAGAAGTACAAAGTGCATAGTGCATGGAATTAAGCATATTGATAATATCAGTGTCATTATGTGGTGAGGTCACACTGTTATCAAGAATTTTGAAACATGCCTTTATCACATCACTATTTATACAGAATTCTTTACCTTTAATGGTTAGAGTGATGGTCTTATCTGTAGAGTTGTAGGTAGCAGTGGTCCACATCTCTTCAACAACTTCACAGAAGATTGTGGGTGATTCCAGCATGGCATAATTGAGCTTGCAAGTCTTCACAAAGTCCATCATCTTGTGATAGTCATCCGATTGCTGAATACCCTTATTCACTAATGCAGTAAAATTGTTCTTCTCATAAATGAACCCAGTCCGAGACATAATCTTTACAACCGGTGCCATTGTTAAAGAATAAGAGCTTGAAGAAGGAGAGTAAGTGCTTTGAGAGAGAATGAAATTAGATCAGTTGAATTTGAGAATGATAAAAGAAAAACAATCGCAATGAAATAAGCTTTTATACTATCTCAAAAATAACTGATAAAAATAATAAAGTAAAATAAAGTAACCAATAGAAATTGCCTAAAATAGCCGTTTAAAAATAAACTGTTAAAAATTCCACCCATTATCCGTCGTGTAATGCTTACAAACTGCAAGTATACTCGATGGATAATGTACAGGGAATTAACGGCTGAGATTAAGACAATTCGACGGATGAGGATAAACTGTTATCCGTAAAGATATAAAATATTCCAGAAAAGTAATTGATTTTTATTAGCAAATAGTATATCGATGGATGATTAAACTCGATGGATAAAGATCATCTCTCGAGATGTAAATTTTGATTTAGCCAAAATTTTATCCATGACTGAAAAATCAATTAAATTTCTGGCTTTATTTCAACTTGCAAATTAACTCAGATAGATTTAAGAGTAATTAAGCATACCTAACTCACTTACCAACCTTGAAAAGGTGGATTCATCCAGTGGCGTGGTAAAGATATCTGCAAGATGCTTCTCACTGGGAACAAAATGTAGTTTCACGGTACCATTCATTACATGTTCCCTTATGAAATGGAACTTGATATCTATGTGCTTTATCCTTGAATGTTGTACTGGATTTTCAGTGATGACAATTGCACTTGTGTTATCACAGAAAATAGGAACCCTCTCAACTTGCAAACCATAGTCTAGCAATTGATTTCTCATCCATAAAATCTGTGCACAGCAACTACCGGCAGCAATATATTCAGCTTCAGCTGTAGAAGTAGAAACTGAATTTTGCTTTTTACTGAACCAGGACACAAGCTTGTTTCCTAGAAATTGACAGGTTCCTGTTGTACTCTTTCTATCAATTTTACAACCTGCATAATCTGCATCTGAATAACCAGTTAGATCAATACCAGAATCTCTAGGGTACCAAATGCCAAGCTTTGGTGTTCCCTTGAGATATCTGAAAATTCTCTTAATAGCTATTAAGTGAGATTCTCTAGGATCAGCCTGAAATCTAGCACATAAACATGTAGCAAACATTATATCTGGCCTACTAGCTGTTAAGTACAGAAGTGAGCCAACCATGCCTCTATAACTTGAAATATCCACACACTTTTCAGTAGTGTTTAATTCAAGCTTAGTTGCAGTGGCCATGGGAGTTTTTGTAGATGTGCAATCCATTAGAAAAAACTTCTTTAAAAGATCAAAAATATATTTAGTTTGACTAATGAATATTCCATCACTAACTTGCTTAACTTGTAAACCAAGAAAGTAAGTTAGTTCTCCCATCATACTCATTTCATACTTACTTTGCATCAATTTGGCAAACTTTTTGCAAAGTTTCTCATCTGTAAAGCCAAAAATAATATCATCTACATAAATTTGAACAAGTATGCTAGAGCCATTAACATTTCTGAAAAATAAAGTTTTATCTACAGTACCTCTTGTGAAGTGATTTTCCAAAAGGAACTTTGATAAAGTGTCATACCAGACTCTAGGTGTTTGCTTCAGTCCATAAAGTGCTTTTAAAAGATAATAGACATATTCTGGATATTTTGGATCTTCAAAACCAGGAGGTTGACTAACATAAACTTCTTCCTCAAAATCTCCATTCAGAAAGGCACTTTTGACATCCATTTGATAGACTTTGAAATTGGCATGGGCTGCATAGGCTAAGAAGATTCTGATGGCTTCTAGTCTTGCAACAGGAGCAAATATTTCATCAAAATCTATTCCTTCTTGCTGACAATAGCCCTTAGCAACCAATCTAGCTTTGTTCCTGATAACTATGCCATTTTCATCCATCTTGTTTCTGAATACCCACTTGGTGTCTATTGGATTCTTTCCTTTAGGCTTGGGCACCAGCTTCCATACATTATTCCTTTCAAATTGGTTTAGCTCCTCCTGCATAGCTAAAATCCAATCAGGATCCAACAAAGCTTCTTCTACCTTCTTTGGTTCTTCCTTGGAAAGAAAGCTGCTGTATAGACATTCTTCCTGAGTTGCTTTTCTTGTTTGAACTCTAGAAGAAACATCACCAATAATAAGATCAAATGGGTGATCTTTTGTCCATTTCCTTTGTTGAGGTAGATTAGCTCTAGATGAAGAAACCTCATTGTTGTCTTGATGTGTGATTGAGTTTTGATTGTTAGAAACTCTCCCTGAGTTTGTGGATCTTTGATTTGAGAAAGGGGAACTTTCTATTGGTGATCTATCTTGACTTCCTGCTCCTTTTGACAACCCGACAGATGGTGAATTTTGAGTACCGACGAATGAAGCTGGCTGTCTCCTGACGGATAACGCAGATTGCCTTCTTACGGATGAAGCATTATGCAACTCGACAGATGTTGAGTTTTGTGCTTCATTGGTGGTAGATTTATCTGCATTATCCTTAAATATATTCTCTTGATCACTTTCATCATCACTGTCATCACTAACCATCTCCACATTGTCGAATTTAAGGCTCTCATAGTAATCTCCATCTTCCAGTCCTTCAATCTTTTTATCATCAAACACAACATGTATTGATTCCACAACAATGTTGGTTCTCAGATTGTAGACTCTGTATGCTTTACCAACAGCATATCCAACAAAAATTCCTTCATCTGCTTTAGCATCAAACTTCCCATTTTGATCAGTTTGATTTCTCAGAATATAGCATTTGCAGCCAAAGACATGAAGAAAGTTTATAGTTGGCTTCTTGTTCTTGAACAATTGATACAGAGTCATGCATCTTGCTTGATTAACCAAAGAAATATTCTGAGTATAACATGCAGTAATTACAGCTTCAGCCCAGAAATATGTTGGTAATTTAGATTCTTCAAGCATTGTCCTTGCAGCTTCAATAAGTGATCTGTTCTTCCTTTCCACTACTCCATTTTGTTGTGGAGTCCTTGCTGCTGAAAACTCATGCAGAAACCCATTTTCCTCACAAAATGCTCTCATGACAGAGTTTTTGAACTCAGTTTCATTGTCACTCCTGATTCTTCTAACCTTGAAATCGGGATGATTATTGACTTGCCTTATGTGATTGATGATGATTTCACTAGCCTCATCTTTAGACTTTAGGAAATATGTCCAAGAGAACTTTGAGAAATCATCTAGAATTACTAGGCAAAATCTTTTCCTTGAGATTGACAATCCATTGACTGGTCCAAACAAATCCATGTGAAGCAGTTGCAAAGGCTCTTCAATTGTTGAATCAAGTTTCTTCCTGAATGATGCTTTGATCTACTTCCCTTTTTGGCAGGCATCACGCAATCCATCCTTAGAAAACTCCACTAGAGGAATGCCTCTGACCAGTTCTTTCTTTACTAGCTCATTCATGGTCTTGAAGTTTAAATGGGATAGCTTCTTGTGCCATAGCCAACTTTCATCCTGGCTTGCTTTACTAAGAAGACAAGTCACAGATTCTGTATTAGATGAGTTGAAATCAGCTAGGTACACATTTCCTTTTCTCACACCAGTGAGAACCACTTTGTTGCTTCTTTTATTAGTCACAACACAAGCTTCTGAGTTGAAGGTTACTGAATTGCCTTTATCACAAAGCTGGATGATACTCAACAGATTGTGTTTGAGACCATCCACTAAAGCAACCTCCTCAATGATGACATTGTCCTTTGAAATCAAGCCATATCCCACAGTAAAACCCTTGCTGTCATCTCCAAAAGTAATACTTGGGCCAGCTCTCTCCTTGAATTCTGTGAGCAGGGTAGAATCACCAGTCATGTGTCTTAAACAACCACTATCCAAGTACCAAAGATTCTTTCTGTTTCCATGCACACATCAAAATCAAATCAAGTTGATTTTGGTACCCAAGTTTCCTTGGGTCCTGCCTTTTTAGCTTTTTTTTTCTGTTTCTTAGGCTTTATCTCATTTGACTTGGGAATTTCAGATTCATCCTTAGTCATTTGAGTTGGGCCTTTGAAACCATTCATTGCAACAGACTTATCATGCATATTATGACTAACATGAAATGGCATGCTATGGGTAAACATGTTATTCCAGTAAGGCATGCTAAATGGCATTTGTGGCATACTATATGCAGCATAATAAGGATTAGGTGCAAATGGCATATTAGCAAACTGTGCATTCATGTTCTGTGTAGACATAGCATTAACAGGCACGGGAGGCATGACATTCATGATAGAAAATTGAGGTGCACAGACATGGAAGTAGGCATGGCAGATTTGTAATTAACAGACAGATGATTTACACTACCACACTTGACAGATTTTTCTAGGAGCATATTTATCAGGTGTGTAGTTATTGTGTTTGTTAATCGCTACTTTACCATTCCTATTGTTTTTCCTTTTAGTCTCTGTTTTTACCTCAATCTTTTCAAGTCTGTCACTTAACTGTTTGACAGTCATATGACCAACATTAGCCTTTTTCCCTTTCTTAAATTGACTCGACTCTCCTGAAACAAAGTTCTTGGAAACAGACCCATACTTCTCATTCAGCTTAACTAGTTTGGCTTTACTAATGGGCTTGCTCACTGCCGACGGATGATGATTTTCATCATTCGACGGATAACACTTTTTGTTATCCGACGGATGATCCTCATCATCCATCGAGTCTACATCTGTTAGTAGTCCATTTGCCAAATTAGGTTCTAGTTTCTCTTTGTTCTTTTTCCAGGCTTCATCACAGAAGGACTCGATTCCTTGAACTTTGGTGATTTGAGCATGGACATCTCTAGATGTTTTCCATGCTTTAATCACCTCTTGTTCACGCTCGAGCTGCTTCTTCAAAATTTCTTCCTTTTTTAAGGACTCAGTTAATTCCTCCTTAGCAATCTTACATTCAATTCTTAATTTCTCAAAATCAATAAACTGAAATTCAAGCATATTATTCCTCTCACTCAAAAACAAATTATTTTCTTTGATTTTAACATTTTCTTTAGTAAGATACTTAAGTGTAACACACAAATGATCTAACTCTGTAGACATGTCATTAATGGCATCATTACACTCAGCTTTAGATAAATGTGCAAGGTTTGTAGTAATTACCTGATTGCTTGAGTAACTTGTCTCTGTTTCATCAGACTTGGCCATTAGGGCTAGATTGACATAGCTGACATCTTCATCTTCATCTTCATCCAGACCATCTGTTGTCCAATCATTTTCTTGTGTAATAAAAGCCCTTTCCTTTTTCTTGAGTAGATCAAAGTATTTTTGCTTATAATCCACAGACTCAAACCTTTTCTTACTGGAATCTGACTTCCTACACTCACTGGCAAAATGCCCTGCCAAGCCATATTTGAAACATTTGAATTTTGACTTATCCACCATGTTTCTATTTGGCTTGGCTGCTCCAAAGTTCTTCTTGAACTTGAGCTTGGCAAATCTCATGGAAAGGAATGCTAGGTGCTCATCAATGTCCTTCATGTCATCTTGGCTCAATGAATCTTCACTTTCTACTGCAAGCCCCTTGCCCTTGTTCTCACAGACCCTTGAAGTTGATTCAACAGCTTCCATCTTCACTTCCTTCTCCTTTTCCAACTCAGCAACTAGTGCAATGGATCCTTCTTTCTTCTTTCCTCTCTCCATCCTTTCATCCTGCTCTATTTCAAGCTCATAGGTTTTCAGGATGCCATACAGTCTCTCCAAAGTAAACTCCTTATAATCTTGTGAGTTTCTTAATGAGACTGTCATTGGTTTCCATTCCTTTGGAAGAGATCTGAGGAATTTCAGATTGGAATCTTTAGTCTGATAGACCCTTCCATGCAATTTTAGAGCATTTAGTAGTTTCTGAAACCTACTAAAGATGTCAGTGAGAGACTCACTTTCTTCATTATGGAAATGCTTATATTGCTGAATCAAGAGCTGTATCTTGTTTTCTCTAACTTGCTCAGTGCCATCACAGATGATCTGTATTGTATCCCAAACTTCCTTGGCAGTTTTGCAGTTGATAATATTGTCAAATATCTCCATCAACTCCATTAAACAGGATATTCATGGCCTTTTTATCCTTCCTGACTTGTTCAATATCAGGATCAGGCCATGCATGCCTTGGCTTGGGGACTGATGGCTCGTTTCCTGTTGCAGCTCTCATTGGAACATGAGGGCCTCTTTCTATGCAGTCCACATAGGCCTCATCTTGAGAAAGCATATGAAGATGTATCTTTACCTTCCAATGATGGTAATTATCTTTATCCAGAAAAGGAATCTTGACTCCAACATCCATCTTGTTCATCTTGCTGTATTGTTTTGATCTTTAAACTCTTTGTAAGTTAAGAGCTTGCTCTGATACCAATTGTTAGTCCCTTAACAATATTACAAGAATTACAGAAGGGGGGTTGAATGGAATTCTTGAAACTTTTTCTTGAAATAAAATGTTCAAACTCGAATATAAATATAAGTGTATTGATTAGCACAATGCGGAATAAAAACTTAAGTGAATCAAAACACAAGTAATTAAAAACAAGAGTCTTTAAAAACTTTCTGGTGGATTTGAATGATTCCACCAGAGATATATAATATATATCGAGAGAACTTTGTGTGCAAGAATGCTCACAGCTGCTTACAAATATGAACTACTGAAAATACAGAGAAATGCTAATAATTCTGCTTACAAATGTTTCTCACTTTTTATATCTCAGATCTTTGTTTCTATTTGCTACTTCTTGGTTTATATATTACCAAGATTACAAAGTGAAAAGACAGGATCATTATAAAAACCCAGTTAATTGGCTTCCTCATTCCATTTGCATACACTTCGACGCATGTGACTATGCTGTCACTGTCAACTGATATTTGAATTCTTTATCCGTTGAGTACATGATCATCCGTCGATTTTATGATCATCCATTGATGGCTTCATTAATCATCCGTCGATTGCAATATTGAACATCCGTTAATAGCCATTTGATCATCCGTCGATGGCTTTGTTAATCATCCGTCGGTAGCTATTTTGGCACTTGACTTCATTTCATTTATGCAGAATTACAAGACATCATTTATATACAATTAATCAACCTATTCTGCATATCTAGTTAAAGTCAATCATGACTTATATGCTACTATAGAATCTATACAAAGGTGTATGCAGAAATGTGCTACAGACTCATTATTACATAAGCTACTCACTCGATGGATAATAAGTCATCATCCGTCGGGACTATAATGAGATATCCGTCGGGACTATAATTCTTATCAGTCGAGTGCTACATTATTTCACTAAGTAAAATCTAATTAGGTGTTTTGTTCATGTAATCATCAAGTACACAACATATGCACAACAGAAATTCATCCTTAGTCAATTGAGTAGAACCCTTAAAACCATTCATCATTGCAGAACTATCATGCACAGGCTGGTTAACATGGAAAGACATATTTTGTGCAAACATGTTATTCCAGTATGGCATGTTAAATGGCATTTGTGGCATACTAAATGCAGCATAGTAAGTATTTTGTGCAAATGGCATATTAATAAATTGTGCATTCAAATTATGTGCAGGCATACCGTTCACATGCATTGTAGGAATACTAGGGAATTAAGAAGGTGCAAACATGGGAGCAAGCATAGCCAGTTTGTAATTAACAGACAAATGGTTAACACTACCACATTTTACACAGATTTTTCTAGGTGCATATTTTTCAGGTGTGTAGTTGTTGTGTTTGTTAATTCCTACTTTCCCATTCCTATTATTTTTCCTTTTAGACTCTGCCTTTACTTCTATTTTCTCCAATCTGTCATTCAATTGCTTAATAGACAGATGCCCTACATTGACTCTTTTGACCTTTTTCACTTGACTTGTTTCTCCTTGAACAAAGTTTTTAGAAACTGATCCATATTCTTATTTAGCTTAGCTAGTTTGGCTTAGCTAACCGGCTTTCTTTCACTTAACGGATGTGGTTCCTTGTCTTTCGATGAATAATTCTTTTGATCATTCGACGTATAACATTCATCATCCGTCGAATCCACATCCGTTGAAAGTCCTTCTGCCAAATTAGAATCTAGTTTCTCCTTGCTCTTTTTCCAGGCTTCATCACAGAAGAATTCTATACCTTGAACATTAGTAATTTGAGCATGGACATCTCTGGATGATTTCCATGCCTTGATTA